>NC_066239.1:14075804-14378834 GCF_024542735.1 Bombus huntii
GAGGCGGAACAAAGAAGCCGTGAAGAAGAAGCAGTGAAGTGTCGAACGATAGAGTAGGGTACCGCTCGATAGCTTTGATCGGCCAAAACTCCACGTCTCTCCTTCAACTGCAGTAGATCGACATTAATTATACCATAAGTGGGCTGACTGATCACAATTAATTTAATTTAAAGTGCAACAATGCACAGAATAAAGTATGAAATATCTAAAGTATACTACCCTAATAATAATAATAATAATAATAATAATAATAATAATAGTAGCAGTAGTACAGTTATTTCAGAAGATCAAATTTCTGCTTAGGTTACACACTTTTAATTGTCTGTATAAAAATATAAATTTCCATAAAAATTCGCCGTTTATATATATTATTTTGACCAAAAGAGAAGCGTGCATCACGTCGATTTTTCAGCTAATCAAGCAACGCGCTTTGAGTCACTTTATTGGCGGGTGACTCTGGGAATTTTTGCATTGCGGCAAGCGGAACGGTAGCGATAAGAATACCAGATACAAAGCCAGACCGTATGATTTACAATGACAAGGCGATCGAAACCGTTTCGGTCGACCCATTTCGCGAAATTCTCTATAACGGAAGCCGAACGACCACAGCTATGCTCCACCGGTGATTGATCTCTATGCGCCTATGCGTGTGTGCCAGCCAGACCGTACGGGTATCTATGGTAATTAATCGAAGGAGAAAACGTGCTCCGGTAATAGTGCAGAGATTGGCGTATTCGAGAGCCTGGCTAGCTTCTGGGAAATTCATATTCCTTAATTAATTCCTGGTCCCGCGATCGATTTTAATGGACTTGTTTCTCCATTACTTTGTCGTTTCTGTTTACTATTAATGCGTTGCAACGGTACGGTGATTAAGAGTCTATGAAAACTCGGAATGCTGATATAATGAGAATGTATTAATGAACGTAGGGAAGTTTTAAATCGTTAAATCTATTTTAATTTTTCCATTGATAATAGATATTAGAAATTTCTAGTTGCAGCGGAGGAACAATATTTCTATTCTAAATTACAATGTTTCTTTTGACGCGTGTTTAATCAGCTATATAATAACGAAACTAGAAATCGAAATTAACCAAAGTTACCAGCTGACATTGTAATTTATGTCCCCAAAGTTGTAAAGGAACCGCTTCGAATAAGCTTTGACACCGTTACAACAGCCATAAATTACACACTTTCCATGAAAACATTAACTTGCTAACCTATGCCATCTTCTTTGCGTTCGGTCTATCCCAAAAGCCATTTGTAATATTTAACCCGTACGATCTGGCACGTGTAATTAAACATCCGAGGTTCTGTTATTCTCGGATAGCAGCGACGGCGCAATTGCAGCTGCAAATGTAACAGGCTGAGAACTCGATACGAATTCAGCGCAACGTTACGATATTTATAATGAACGAGGTATTCAAGCAACAATTAATCTAGTTAGATTTAAAGGTCTCGCGAGTACGTGGTACTGTGGTACCACCGACTATGGAAACAATTGTCGTGTGTCGCTTTTCCGCGACAGTTGCGATTTCGAAGTTCAAAACAACGGCGCCGTTGCATGTACCGTTGTTTCTACTGTCCCGCTTATTCCGAAATTCAGGCCACCGAGAAATTTCAAACGCGATTTGTTGCTTACAAATGAACTCGTTTTCGCGTCACCGTTATTTTGTTATCGAACAACCAACGTAAGTTAAAAAATAAAAATTTACTTTATCATATTGATTCATTTCTTGGAAATTATAAAATTATTTCAATGTTAACAGACAGGTTAATAAACTTTTAAATTTTCTCTTCTTATTTGCTCAAAAAAATATACATAAAAAAGATACGTTATTAATTATAGGAAAAACAATGTTTTAGAAATAAAAAAATTCATCGTTTCCTTTTCTCGCGTCTTCCTCCATCCCTCATCTATTTTTTCTTGAATCTTTCAAAAGAAGGGAAAGGTTGTATGTTATTTACGAGGAAAAATCCACGGGTCAAAGAAGTATACGATGTAAGGTGCAATCAGCTTAAAGAAGCAATAAATATTCTAACGACCAAGGTTGTTGAACAACTGGAAGCTTTAAAGAAGCAATAAATATTTTAACGACCGAGGTTGTTGAACAAGTACCAACTTGTAAGCCATTTTACTGCAACATGGCTCGAAAGTGTCTGAAAGTCTCGAGCGACGAGTTTCCTGATAGGATGTCGTTGTTCGTTATAATCGCTTTGGTAATTAATTACTCGTTTGTATGAAAACGTTAGGGTTAATTGATATACGTCTTATTTTGAATATAAAACAGTTCGTGCCTTTAGTCAATTTTATTCTAGCGGTATTTAAACATTTTTTATTATTACGATAACATTGTTATTTTCTTGTGCTTTTTTTTCATAAAAATGTGTAGAGTAATTTATAACTTTCTATTCAAATTGGATTCAATTCATATCTTTCACTACAAAATTCCACCACATTCACATATTTTCTTTCATAATTCCAAAACATCTACTAGCTCCTAATATTTTTATATAAAACAAAATTACGCGATAAAAAAAGGAGCAGGTAAACACTTGAAATCCAACTGTGAGATCTGAAACCATTCTCGGGGCAATCACATTTTTCCTCTCAAACGTATTACCTCGCGATAAACAACAAAATAACCTCGTTTCCCCTGCCACAGCCGGAATTATAGAGCTGGCGTGGTATTTCGATGGGTTGATATTTCACGCACGTAAAAATCCCGAAGAAAAAAGGCGCACGAAGATCAACGTGGTCGGACGGCATCCAGTTCTTCGGGTATTATCGGTAATTACAGCCTTCATGAACGGTAATACACCCGACAGGGAGCGTATTCGTGGCCGGCATGGGATCGTAGAGGGGATTACCGAAGTGCACGCCGGGTACCAACCGAGCGGGGCTTTCTCGACACGCGATTCTCCTTCCTCGAAACTCCAGCAAGCGTGGAAACGTTCCTCATGAAAGCTCTTAAGTTACTTTTCACACCCTCTTCGTCTTGCTTCACCCGATATAATGCTTTGATGTCTAACCTTTCCCTGTCATTGGTTACGTTTGTTTGCTGGAATGGACATTTTAATACGTTCGTCGAACGTGGTGATGAAAGAATGAAATCGTTAAGGAAGACTGTAATTGCTTTTCTTCGTCTATTGTTCATCTTGCGTGTCTTCGGGGATTTAATGTCTTGATTGCTGTGTTTTGTGGAGCCAGATCGGTTGGATCGTCTTGAAGATCTTGAAGTAAACGTGGTTTAACCGGTGTCTTTCAAGAGATTTATTACTTTTCTTTGGTAGCGAGGATCGAGGTATGTTATTTGAAAGAAAATGTTACGACCAATGAATGCTATTTGGTATTTTATTTAATTTAATATAATGGATCATAATATACTTAAAATATGCTGCAGTCGCTTTAAATGTAAAGGTGCTCGCTGTTTGGATAGTTACATTGTATAGTGCAATATGTTACGATACTGTGTAGTATATGACACAATTCAATTGTTATTTAGCGTGCTAGAATTCTACAGATTCTAATTAAAATTCGTTGTAACCAGTTCCGCGATAATGATTGATGTATAAATACAAATTTGTGTGCTGTATTAATATGTATTAATGCAATAAATTATCACGATCGACGTGATACGTAATTTACGATGTGTCTTGATTACCCAATGTAACTGAATTAGAGTTTCTCAAACATAAATCATTCGCTTCGTTCTTAACAACTGAGTTGTTATAAAATGTCTATTATATTCAATATAATGAAAAGTAAATTAACATCGTTATCCATTTTATCGAATTCATTTTTCATTGATAATGATAAGATATTTTGTAACTTTTAGCGAAGAGAATTCAACACCATTCAAGAACACGAAAAAAAGAAGATTCTTCTCATTAGACTTATCAGACACGTTTCGCTACGATACGAAATGTTCCGGAACAAACAAATCTAATTAACCTTTGATGTAATGCGCGAAAGAGGGGTCGGGTTTAATCTAGAGTTCCCACCAGCTGTAAAGTACTGTAAACCGAATGAAAAACCATGTTTTTCTCTCTCCTTCGTGGGCGATGCTGCAATTAAGTTTAGCGAGTGGAATACAATGGGCCAGGTTATTCGTTTGTCCGATTGAATAGACTTGAAAATGAATATGGTGCGCTATTTGATCTTGTTATCCGCAGATTATCTCGCAACCAGTGATCACCACTTCTACCTTTCCTCCTTTCTCTCCTTTTTTCTGCCCTGGCCCTCTCCTGTCCTCGTTTTTCTTCGTCATTTCTTTCTTCTCCCTCCTTTTCTCATATTTTTTTTTTATGGCGTCTCGATTTTAATGGCAGAAGCGTAAGATAGATATAAAACGACGACGCGGACGACGGTCGCTAACGAGATGGTCGTTATACGGCTGCAATTATCGACGATAATCGATATTTCGATAATTGTATATTTTGACGCTCTGGCTGAACCGATAATAAAATGCGGATAATGGCCGATAATAAGATGCGCACCGCTTAATAATCCGCGTTATCTAAGTGCCGGATCGCTTGAATTTTGCAACCCAATTATCGCACCCTGGTGAATAGGTAACCGGCGTTATTAAATAAAAAAATTCAACGTGGCCGGGCTCATATCCACCGGATCCATTCAAAATTGCCGCGCCGTGAATAATTACCGTCCCCTCCGATCCTTAATGAAAAACAACAGATTAGCGCGGAGCATCCGCGCGGCAATTTGAAATTGAATTCGATTAATTTAAACCTCAATTTCTGAGACAGCTCATTTCTTGCTAATCCCAATTCGTGTAATCTACTTTTTGTCCATTTTTAAAGCGTTCGTTCTCTTTTTATTCATCCGAAATCATTTTTCCTTTCTTTAATAGAAAACAGGCCAATAGAAAATAGGCATATAACATATAAAAAGTTCGAGAGATGAATGAAAATTAATTTCAACAGCAGAAGATTAAGAACTATGTATTAATAAATATCATCAACAAGCCTTATCGTGAACAATATTACAGAATTCCATTCGTCTTCATTCGCGTTGAAAGACAAACAGAGACATTACCAGACAGAAATCTTCGGTATCCTAATTCGTTGAAAGCCTTGAACGAAAGTATAAGCAAGATTGCTGTGTGCGCATTAGGGTCTGCCGGTGGTGGCCGCTAATTTGAAAACAGTTGACAGACCGAAGCCCGTGGAGAGCAACCGGGTCTCGGAGATAGATGAAGGATAAAGCTAACAGCGATGCGAACACCGGCGCAAAGAACGTGTACAGTTTTCTCGAGCAACACGCGAGCACCGCTCTCTGCTATTTCTACTTTCTATCTACACCTCACTCAGTTACTCTTGGGCTCACTTATTCCCCGGAGACACGAGTGTGACATTTTTATCCGCTCGCCGGCCCTCCAGCAATTTCAGACAGTTCCGTCGCGTATTTCCCTCTATTTACTTTAACTAAACATGAGAAAGCACCGGCTCCGGCCCTAAGGAACGTATATAACTTATAGGAATTAAGGTGAATAAAAAAACTTCGCGTGGATAAGAGCGTCGTCGGATCCGTCGAGGAGATGGCACGCCCTTAAGACATTTTTACCGCGTCCTTCTTCGTAAAACAGAACGGCAAGCCACTCAAGGTACCAGGATGAGTCAGTAATTATTCGGAATAATGTTAAGTCGCATATATGGTTGGCTGAAAATCATAGTGCTGTCAGTAGAGATTTCAAGTACTCGGATTTAGTCAGTATCATTCCCTCAATTAATTAAATTATCACAATTAATTAAATTACAATTTTATTCTTTGCGATACACTTTCACGGCTTGAATAAATATAACGAGCTTATCACAATAAACGCAAACTATTATCTTATAAAAGGCAGTAAGGACTGATTTACACCGCTCTAATCTTTAGCCGGTCATAGAAGTACGTTGATTCTTTCCTTACAATTTTTTACTGACCATGAAATTTACATTGTGAGTTGTGCATGTGTCGTCAAATCAGTTTCCTCCTTTGCGATACTGTTGAAAATATATACGTGCAATTAGTTTCGTATCACAAAAGAATGAGTTAACGAAAGTTCACAATGAACATCCAACAGAACGGTTAGATAGAATAACGAGATGGAAGTGGCGTTCCAATTTTTCCAGCGGATAATAACCTCAGAAATCAAATATCTAATACAAAGCGAGTGAAAACTACTTGCCACATTCGTGAGCACAATCTGTTCTGCCGCTTCAACGAGCCGTCTGCTCGCCGATTCAATTTCCCAGCGCTACGCTCTTTTTCCTCCCACCGACCGAATTTCGCGACGCCATCTATGTCGCGAGCCGCGTCCCCGATAACATTGTTCCGACTGATGACTAATTTGTAGTTGGCGACGAATAAATTCGCTGACAAAAAGCGGTCGAAACCGGGCCGCGAGTGCGGGTAGACGGTTACTGCCTGGAATTATATAGTAGGCAGTAACCTCCATACGCTCGACCGTTGGTATCTATTAACAATGTAAATACGTGTGTCCCGCGCGTGCCATATAGTGTTAACCGGCGAATCGGTCGAGATATGTAATTCCATTGTTCGCAATTGTGCCTTCTGTTAAAACTTGAATACAAGCCACGCATACGCGTTATTTAATGCCGCTAGAAACCATCGGCCGCTACTGGAAAAAATAGATGGCGAAGAGAGAGAGAGAGGAGATAGGTTGTAATCATGTTGCAGCGAGTTGTTGAAACGAGTATTGGAAAATCGCGGATTTGGGTAGTGATTATTGGGAATGACAGCGATCGTTCGGTTATTATTCTGTCACACATTGAAAGGGATGAAACAGTAGGAAATTGCAAACGCTCTGGTCACTATATAGGAGCGTAGACATTGAATTTAAACGCATAAATTTTTGTCTACCGTGTAACAGAAGATATTAAAAAGAAGTCAATATGATCAAATGACGGAAATTTGCTACAGTGGAAGTAAAATCATTCTCGTGAGGGAAAGATTAATTTTAAAATTTCCTTGTTTTTATTGCAAGATGAACATTTAAAGCAAAATCAACGTTCGCCATTTTAACGAATTCTAAGTCCCACATATCCACAAGATCCAGTAGACTCATTGTCTCCCAAAGTGCGCTAAACTTCCGTTTCTCGCAGTTGGTGATTACATGCAGGATCGATAAACGCATAAAACAGAGCCGGGACAAACCTGAGTATCCAATAAAATCTCCTAGCGCATCGGTACAGAGCAATCTCTATTAATTGAGGCGAGAAATTGTTATCGGTTCCCCGTCGTTGGAATACAATTTATGCGAGACGTTGCTTTCGTCGTTATTTTAATTACGCCAGTGGAACGAAGAAAGGAAGAAACGAACAAACAGCGCGAAGCTGCGTTATTGAATCCAGTTAAGTAGGGCCTTCGAGAAGATAGTACCGGGTGGCAAATGGCACCGAGTGGCCCTCAGTTGTAAAACAAAGTTGATAAAAAGGGGTAGCCAAAACGAAACAACGCTGCTTAAAACCGTGAACGACTTGTTTGACCACTTGTTTGACCACGTTGATACGGCTTTTCCTGCATTCCCCCACCCCTTTATTTTCCTTTTTGTCAACTTTTTAAATGAAACTTCAACGTTGTCTGAAACGACATGCCGAGTGTGATTACTTTTTTTATCTGGCGCGATGTTATGGCAAACGCGTGAAATAGTGCTTTAGAACTTAGTGCTTAGTGCTTTAGTACTTTGGTGCTTTAGTACTTTAGTACTTAGAACTTCGGTAGTACCTCGGTACCAAGGTAGTACTTTAGTACCTCAGTGCGTTAGTACTTTAGTACTTTAGTATTCAGCACTTCAGCACTTCAGTACTTCAACTTCAACTACAACTTCAACTTCAACTTCAACTTCAACTTCAACTTCAACTTCAACTTCAACTTCAACTTCAACTTCAACTTCAACTTCAACTTCAACTTCAACTTCAACTTCAACTTCAACTTCAACTTCAACTTCAACTTCAACTTCAACTTCAACTTCAACTTCAACTTCAAGTACTTTAGTACTTCAGTATTACTTTGGTAGTACTTTTGTACTTCGGTAGTACTTTGGCACTTTGATACTTTGGAAGTACTTTAGTGCGTTAGTACTTTCGTACTTTAGTATTCAGCACTTCAGTACTTCAGTACTTCAGTACATCAGCTTCAGTACTTTAGTACCTCAGTACTTCATCTTCAACTTCAACTTCAACTTCAACCGTTTCAATCATTTTTAACTTGCATTTACAACTGCAGTATGTACATCGTTTGCCATCAAACTATGAACCATAATCGCACGATCGTTCAACCACTCAATTAGAAATAACTCGTATACCTCTCCACATAATCTCGTACAAGATCATAAAAATCGACATGGATGCGCCCTATGGGATCAGTTCGATGTCCATGTTCCATCGAAGGCGAGCAGAATTGTTTCCATTGGCCGAGGAAGAATTGATAAAGCCGGTATTAGCGCAGTCTCCCAGGGACGAGCAATGGCCGGTATTTTTCTGTCGTCTCTGCTAAGCCAGCCCTGTATCGGCTTTCGAAAGAGATACAAGCGTAGATTACGTCGAATTGTCGTGGATTTTCGTATGATCGAGAGCACGCTGTGGAATTATCGTAGTCCTCCGGAATATCCGTGTTTTGTCGGGTTTCGCGGAAGAAAATAATCTTGCCGAGGTCTCTGGAGAAGCACCAGGCGAAAAGCGTATTTCGTTTGAAACGATTATTTCTGCCCGGGAGAATGGAGTGACCGCGAAACCTCACAAAGGAGAATCTACCGTCCGTTTCTAATAAATTTTATGGTTTTAACCGCCGCGTTACGGTTATTAGCCGTGACGGCACTGCCGAGAGGTTACTTTGAATCAAAGTAGACCATGGAAAGCTCGTGGGTTCGCGCGCATGAGCTTGCGTCAGCCATGTGTACGTGTGCGCGCACACGGCTATCCGTTATTCGCGTGTGAGTGCGTGCGTGTGTACACCACGAAGCATTGCCTGGGGCGTAAAACGTTGGTATTCGCCGGCTACGTTTTCGTTATTTCAGCGTCGACTCTTACATCGGCACGCTCCTCGTATCCGTCCTCGTAGATATTACATTTCTTTAAGTATTTACCTTGCAGTTTTCACGAGCCGCGTTTTCCGCGGCGTTTCTCGCGCGTTCTCCGGAACGGAAAGCTTATAACAGGGAATAAACAGCGTGTTTCGTTTCTATCTTCTTTTTTCCAAGTCTCTTTTTTCTATTCTTTTCTTTCCTGCCTCTTCTCTTTTCTGTCTTTTTACAACCGGGACAAAGTGAATCCGCTGGATAGAACCAATTACGGAGAACGAAACGCATCAACTTTAACCGTCCTCCTTCCGCCGTCCATGTCCTCGGATGTTAACGCTTTGTGTCGTCGCGGCGGAATGGAATAAAGAGAGCATTGCCCATTAAAGGCAGCGAGTATTAGCGGGACCGTTGTTATTGGAAAATCCTTCATTTCTTATTATTGCTGCGGATATCGTTCTTACGCTTCACGTACACCTGATTCTCTTAGGCAGAACTTGACAGTCTATCGAGCGAATTTATTATTCGTCTAATGAACCGAGAACGCGTGCCACGCTATCTGTCGAAGTTTCAATTACTTGCTTGTTTCTGGAGGCCACTGTACGTCCCCACCTCTTTCTCTCTTTCTGTCTCTCTATTTGCTTATTCCTTTATACTCTCTATACTTATACGTTTCATAATCGTGCTCGAGGTAAGAATCCTTACGTGTTCTGGGATGATCAAATAATTCTTATCTAAAGAAGCAATTTTAGCATCTTAATCTGAGAATTGTTAATCTTCTTCTTCAGTTAAGGGTTCTTCTTTAATACTTTCTTTTGAATCATGCAAAAGGATAATAGGTGAAATAAGTATATTCCACTGTATAGGTTTTCAATAGTTGGCTTCGAAAAATGAGTTTCGTGTAACTTTGCTGGCTGTGATGTGTACATGCGGATATAAGTTCTAATACGTTCTATAAGTTCCTAAGTCTTTTGCTACGAAGTTCTGGTTTATTCGTTCCAGCTCTACTAGCTCACTTTATGAGTTAAAACTGTTCGTGTGTATCTTATGCAGCATAAACATGTTTTAATCTCGATGCTACTTATAGCGTTTAATGAAAATTGATTTCCTTACTTTAGGAAGTTATGGATAAAATGGAATGCTGTGCAATGTTTGAAAATGTAATATGAACAGCTTCTTGAAAATCACTTTTGTTATATTAAAACCTAAATTCCGTAAGACGTGTTCTTTATAAACTTTCTTGTACTCATTACTATATTTCAGACAATTAAACGTGAAGCAATAAATCACTTCTTTTCTTATTCTCCACATGAACTCACGACTTTTAGCTCAGAGAAAATCACATTTTCTCCGAGAACCCAAGTAACAATAATCTCCCAAGCAATCTAACCGTAACAAACGTTCCTTTTCAAAGGAAAGCCACGATCATCTCCATCTAGAGCAAAAGTCGGTCACAAGCTCTCATCCAACATGCGTTCAACATGGAACCATGTGAACCTCGCGAGGGTAGAATTTGACGAGGGCTCGAAGAAAAATGGGCGAGCACGAAGGCGAAATCCTTTCATGCGACAGAGAGAAAGCGTTCGATCGTACGGAAAGTTTCGTCGCGCGATTGACTGTGCACGATGACAGCTGACACGCGTTCCTTTCGCAGAGGAACGAGAAAGGGTGGATTTCCCCGTCGCCGTGAAATATTCCTCGACGCGACAGCGCTGACGAAGTACGACGCGGGTCGAGGCGCAAAAAAAATTTATACGCCTCGTAAAATCGCCAGAGATCGCTCTCTTTGTGTAGCGTCGATTTCACGCATTTGCTAGACAGGCCACGGAAGGGGCGAATTCAGCCGAATTACACTCGCTACGGTCGTATCACTCCCGGAAGATCGTAACGGAAACGTATGTGTATGTGTACGTGGAATTGGAAAGAGCTGGCGCGTTCTCAGGTGGATCGTGAATCTAAGACGTTTGTTAGTTTCGAGAGATTTTTTTTTAGCGGAGTAGGTTAAAATAGTAAAATATTTCCCCTGCATAGGTTGTTCTTTGATACAATTTTAACCGTTTAATGTTACAGAATAATGAAAATACGTTAACCTTCTGGTAAGATTCTAAGATTTCTGAATAAGAAATTTAGATCTAAATTTCTAGGCTATAATTCTAACTTACTGTCGATGATGACCATACGTTTAGCATATTGAATTCGCTACGATATTAGATGATGGAGAACTCGGTGCATAGAGAGAAATGAAAAATAAATAAATATCTGATTACAGAGTTCGTAAAATATATAATTAGTATATTGCTGTTTTCAAACAACGTTCAAATGCTAAATGTCTTCGATCAGGAAAGAAAACGATTTATATAAATATTATATACGAACGTTTAAAAGCATTAGCATTGAGAAACAAGGATTTAGATAGAACGATGAAAAGCTTGTGATGGAGAACGCAGAAGGTGCTGGAATATTTACTTAGATCACGTTATTTGACTTCAATTTGAACTCGTTCAACTTCACGCCTACTCTCCGTTTTATTCTTTGAGATACGCTTCCGCGTTATAGCGCTTTCTTCTTGGTACACATTTTCGCGACGAGGTCTCGCAACATTGATACATTAGCCGTGTTGGCAAACAGCGATGTGTGTTTCAATTTATCTGTTAACGGACTAATGTTTATACCTTAACGAGCATTTAAAAAGCATTTGAAAGATATTCGAAAACAAGGAATTTCACGTTGAATTTCATGATAAATTCAGAGATTTTCAATATGCCTTAAATCCTCCACAATTCTAAGAACACTTACTACAAAAAATTTTAACTCGCAAATAATACTTTAACCTTTTCTAAATGTTAGCACAGTTATTCAATCAATTTAAGTGATTTGTTCGATATAAAAACTGTGAAATATTATATTCATAACTGAATTTTTATTTGAGCTTACTCGTATAAACGGGTTTTTCATACTTTTTATAGCTATGGGTGAAAAAATCAGCTTGAAATTTATAATAAATAAAATTCTTCTCGGATCTTTCCCTTATACAAGTTGAATGATTATCACTTATTAAGTAAAGTAGCATATAAATAATTTAAAAAATTTTGTGTATATAGTTTCATGTATATTTTCCGATGGCAGAAGTCGAGAAGTTACATACAGGGTGTGGAAACGAACCATTTAAATGCATCGAGTTGCACATGCACAGACGTAATTTAGCTAAACATTTTCTAAACTTGCGAAAATGGAGGAGGATGTGGGTACCTGGATTATTGCATCAATTGCGCATAATACATGTCCAAAGAATTAACCGGGGCTGCGTGGCCGTACAGATTTCGCTAAGCTCGTTCTCCGAACAAAGAACGAACTTTGAGGCTTCGGCCTTATCTAAAAGGATTTCCACTGTGAGTTTACGAGATGTGTATTCGCCACTCAAGGCAGTAACTTTTCGGCTTTCATTAACGACTCGAGTTAATTAAGAGGAAGCGCTTCGGCGCTCGTCGACCTTTCACAAACAGATTTTTCCTAGCAATGCCGAGTCACGGATCGCCTGAACCAGAAACGTTCGTTACAACAAATGAAAACTTTCCTTACAATTAAGGGAAAACTTAGAAATACAAAGTTTACAGAGATTCCAAAAAATTAAAGAGATCTATGTTGAGGTTGACTGATAGAGGAACGAGTGGATGAATTTGTAATAGAAAAATATATTGAAATAAGTATAGGTATAAGTATAAGTACAGGTATAGTACAGGTATAGTACAGGTATAGTACAGGTATAGTACAGGTATAGTACAGGTATAGATCCAGATCCTTACTCTTTCAGTGTTACAATACAATAGCAACATGATAGGAAGCACGTTCATGCATTTATAGCAAAAGACATTAGCAAAAAAGCTAACCTTCGTGTGTAGCTCTAGCTGAAGGCTACAAGAAACAGCAATAGAAATCTACTTATAGCTCTTTTGTTTCTAGGCCTTGTAACTCAAAACAAAATTTATATTCAAAGGCGCAATAATATGGATCTCTTCTTATTTTGAATTTTTTTTCGCTAAATTCTATTCTCTTCGTAACCGCGGTCTCCAGGTCACGGATATACAAAAGGAAAGATGCAGAGTTTTTCTTGAAGTAATTACTTCAACAATCTATAATGAGATGCATGCCTTAACATCGCATGAATTGAAACATAAAGATTTTTTATACTATTGTATATTCCAGTTAGTTTAGTTTGTTTTGCTTTATTAAAATGCACTATATTCGTTTCTCGTTAAACGAAACTCCAGCGCAATTAGTCACAACAGATCCGCTTTTATTAATTGGAAATCGTAGAACACCATCCGGAAATTGTCGCGGTCATCGACAGAAGAATTTTACGATCTGGTGAGATTTATATTCATATTGCAAACAACGATGCTCGATGAATCAAAATGTTTGCGTATAAGGCATCGAGGGTTATCGATCGCATCTCGACGTGTCAGGAGTTCAGGGATGAAGCGTGCCGACGACGGTGTGAAGAACTAAACAAGGGATGGAAGAAGCCAGAGGCCTCGGAACCGTGCCGCATCGAGGCTCACCTTTCTTGCTTGAAGTATAGGTGAAAGCTCGAGGGTGCCCGACACGATGCTTAAAAGCGATTTCCAATACGCGCCCGACAAATAATGTTACGATACTAACACGATACGTTAACATTACTACTTTAATGGAGGGAAAAGGGTTAGCGTGAAAATGTTAGATGGCCGTGTTCTTTTGTTAAACTATTCGAATTTTATACATTCTATTGTACTTTCTGCAAGTGACAGAAGATATACCAGGTTAGCAAGAAAAGTTTGTGCGTATAGGATAATTTATTTGGTGTGAACCAAGAATATTCAAATAGAATGATGGTTATGGGAACGAAGATGTGATTAATTTACATCCTTATAAGACTTAAAAATGTAAACTGTGCAAAATGTCTGAATTGACTAGTTGAGGATACTCGTACAACAGATTAAAAAAGAGCAATTACAAATTAGTAAGTAGAATGTTGTAAGTAATCATGATACGTTTAGGCTCCAGAGCCACCGGGAATTATCGATTCGAGTTACACGAGCGATGAATGATTTATGACTGCCGGGTACGGATACGGCGGAGCTTACGATTCAATTTATCGTTACAGACCGCGCGCCAGCCTTAAATTAGCATCGTTATTCGCGAGCCCGACAAACAGGATATCAATATCGAAACGTAAGAAAATGACTCTATGTGTATTGGCGATAAGAGCCCTGAAAAAGATAGAATCCTTATGGAACACGACGAATGTTATTTATGTATTTGAATCGAGTATTTTCATCAGATTTTGTAAATTTACGATTAATCGCTGTTTCGAATCGATAAGACGATTATAACAAATGGATGAGAAATTGCAATTGACAAGATATAGTATCTTAACCACGCGCAACTTTCTTTAATCAGCCAATCTTTTAACCAATGATATACAATTTCCGTTTCCGTGGAAGAGAAAAAAATTCTAGACTCACCTTTATGGAAACACGTGGACCGCTTCTGGCGATGCATCATCGACCTCATCGAATTTCATTGTTTCGTACCACGAGACCAATATCAAAGTTTCTTGTAAACGTAAGCACGTGATTTGCAGTTCCTTATTGCGACGCCTAGTTCGAGTGAGGTGCAAGAAGGGTTGGAGAGGTGTTTGGGGTCGATCGAGGCGGGGAAACTTGAAATTGACTTATGTAGGTGCAGGCTTATCTCTACGCCTCGAACAACTTGCGGTCCAAAACAAATGGTCTTAACCATGCTGTAATGTCATATACTCGCCGGAACTGCGCATAACGAAACTACATGCGCCTGGCTCATAGATATGATCCCCCGATACGCTTTAATCCCAGTGAAGCCCGCGTTCGTGGTAAGCAACATCGTGAAAGTGAACTGACCCGAATGCATTCTGTTACATCGCGCTCCACCCCAATAGTAATTCTAATTTGCAAGCATCGGCGGTAGGCAGAGCATGCTGGCCAATTGATAGGATTAAAATCAATCGGCTTTTTGAGATTATTTTTGCCACAGGCTTCTTTCACTGATTGTTGTGATTGATTAAAATGACGATTTTTTGTTCAAAATTGAATTCCATGAAATATCGAAAATCGAAACTAGCTTCCGCTTCTTGAGTTTCGTTTATATAAAAATATAAATTTCGATAAACATGTACAGTTTTAATCAAAAGTCGCATATTCATCCATCTCCTTTAACTTTATCGAGAGAAACAGTTTTTAAAGGAACTGCGTTCCCTTAATTATTACAATAAAAGGTAAAAATCTATATAGAGGAAGAAACTAAGAATAATTGTAACAACCGAGGAACGACCATTATTTTTCCGATGATAACGAGAATCGTATAAAATTCTTTAAGAGATTTCGAGAAGAAGATCCGCCATTATCTAACGCGCGGCTGCTCGTCTGCCACGGGTGCATCAAGTCAATCGTGAAAATTCGATACAACGGAAAATCCAATATTTCGTACGGTTTGCTGATAAGAGAATACAAAGTTGAAGAGTAATCAAGTGTTTAACCTAGATTCTCCGTACGTTCCTCAGGATTCCCTTGTAACGTTAGCTAATTTCGCCCCTGCCCTAATTCGGATGCAATTAGATGTTATTGCGTCGCACGTTGGATTTACGAGAGAATGTAATTCCTTCGACGATATGATTTCGCCGTTCTGTCACGAACAAAAGCTTCTATTTAATAGAAAGTTCTATTTCTTCGTAATTTAACGCTGATGGAACGGTACTGTTAACGTACCTGTCGGACGTAATATTCGTTACTGTTTGTTAGATAGTTCTTTGAATGCTACCTTTCCTTTCATATAACGCCATCAACGATCTTGAATAACAATCTTTCTAAACAGTTTAAGAAGTTATTATTCACGATAATGAAAATCGAGAAAAAGCATCAAACAGACATTCTTATATATGAAATTTCCCCATAGTCTTGTTGCCTAAAAATCACACGTTATCATTTACATTTTTTTAACAGTCTGTGGCGAACGATTCCATGCAATTACGCTATAAATCAATTTTTCAATCCCACTGAATCCAAAATTTGCCCCTTTTTAACATCGTCCGTTACTCAGACTCGAATTCGGCCTTGCTTTCACGAAGGACCGGAAACCATACGAGCCACACATAGCGCAAAACACATGACCATAACGTGTTACGCATTAAAACGACGAGGGCATGGTATTCAGTAACGACTCATCAGTTTACCGGTGGAGTTTGTTCCTTGGCGAGTGACGCGACGTGCCGGGGCGACGGTGACGTTAAGCTGAGGAAGAACAAGATTCATATCGAGAAGTAGGTCAATACGTAACGCGCGCGTGGATCGTTTCCCGATGGGTTTCTCCTGGCTGGAGCCGCTGCACGCGAGTCACGTGCATCGAATACGGGTGCATGTGTCATTTTAAAAGTTCGCCGCTGCCGCCACCATCGCCGCCGCCGCTTCCGTCCAACGATTCCATTCGATTTTGCGGCTTCCTCGATACACAGAGGTGCGGCGTTCGTCCTTGCAAAAGGCCCGGCCCGTTATTACTTCGGACGCGAATTACTGCGCGGTCGAGCGATTGATAGCGTACGACGAATGAAAAACGTTTAATGGAGGAGCGAGCAGAGTGTCCTCTAGGGCGGTACGTGCTGTAGCTACCCTGTGATACAATTGGTCCAGTTCTGTGATTTGAGCATCGTTTAATTTTTATTTGTTCGTTCCTTTCTTTCTTATTTTTATTTCGTTGCTTCGTTGGTTTATATGTATAGATGATAAGTTTGTTACAACGCTAGAACTACCAAACCTGTCATAGTGACGAGTTCCAGTTTTCAGTTTTTAGTAGTCCTTGTAAATTAAAATGTTGAATCTAGCAGAGTTATATCACTATGAATTTCAACCCGTCAGATCATACTAGATTTTGAAGTAAATTTTGCGAACCAAATCCGTCATGAATCCCATATTAACCTGGTTAACTCAATATTCTACCACGATATTAAAATTAATTCACACAGAAATTAATTGAATATTCTGCTTAACGGTCACGAGAAGTTACGTGAACGGTAACTTTCAAGAATAATTTCGTGACATATCAAAAATTTGTTAATTCTGCGTAGCAGATGCATTAGCGATGACTGCGCCAATGAACTGCGATGGTACAGAATGCTGCGTAATCATTATAAGTGGGTTAACAGATCACGACGGGCCAACCGCTGGAAAATTGCATTACGGTGGTTCGTTGCGTTCGATTCAATTCAGTGGACCAAAGTACTGTCACAAAGTGTCACCCCGTGGACGTCAATGTATTCATAAAGAGCAGCAAACTTTCAGACCAGCACTTTCCGCTCCGTCTTTTCGTATCTTCCTCTAGTACTTCTCCGGATGGTGTTTTAAGTGGTAATCGTTCCGGAACGTCCGCTGTGAAAAAAGTTCCAGATTCGAATAGAAATATTGAATGTCGCACGATTGATTTATATTTTTAATATAGCTTTTTAACCAGAAAATTCTTATTCAAGGGAATGTTTGTTACTTTGTTAATAACGTTAATTCTTATACAGTTCGATTCAGTAGTATTCTTGTATTTCGATCAAGAACAAGACTTGCAATTGGAAACCTAATTCTACCGATAGAGAAATAGCCGAGAAACTTCAAATTCTCAAACTGCAGAATTACAAAATGAAGGAATCATCTTCACACCATAGATTTTTAATCTGACCAAAAATTTCATTTGCTCTTGGCGGTCTACTCGTTATAAACATTTACACCAAATACACCATATTATATCCATAAAAATTAACCCGACTGCTACAAATTCATTATCATATTCACACCAGCCGCTTTCCAAATGCGAGACACGGAAAGAAAATGACAGTTCGTCTACTCGTTAAAGGGTGCGCATGGTTAGCTTCACGGCGCACTGCACTCGTGAAAGCCGACTGTTACCGCGCATTACAGAAATGTATAAATAACATTATGGTAATTAACGCGCCCCCTGGGCTTTATCTTCAGTTCGTGCATCTACGCGATCAACAAGTTCCGCGAAAATTATTTCTCGACGGTGAATGATTTTATTGCGTGACTTTCACTATCGCGCTACGCCGCCATGGTGATTCGCGCGCCACCGTTTTGTACAATTATTTATATCCGACCGGTGGTTGACGCTTTATCGAGAAACGAAACGCCCCAGGAAGCGGCGATCACCGCGACACAAATCGAGATACGAAACGCTGAAACGCGGACGCGACGGTCCCCAGCCAATTGATTTTACACCTCGAAACAAATCCTGTTCCGTCAATCGCATTAACGCACGCTCTAGTTAACTTTTTGCTTTTGCTCAAACGGAAGGGTTTGACGAATAAGAACGGTTTCACTGGCATTAAAAGGAGAATATGTATTTTGGTAGCAAGAAAGAGTAATTCAGAGTGGTTTATACACCATAGGCTCGCCAGGTATAATGTTCACTATATTGGGTAAAGTTTATGGTCAAGCCGTGGTTCTATTTCAGCTTCATTACACAGGATGTTCATGCTATTAATTTCTACTATTTTTATTATAAATGACGTATTTGTAGGAAAAATAGAAGAGAACAACTTCTTGCTAGTTATTAAATGATTGTAATGTGACGGTTCAAATGGATTTTCGAAATTTCTTACGAGGTTCACGTGAGTAGACTGTGTACGTTTTTAAATCGATACCTGTAAAAAGATTTCATAAAATTATTATTTAACTATCATGTTGACTTCGGAAAATCGTATACGTTAGAAATAACTGATAGTGGAACTTCGGGTAATATGAAATTTCCAAAGTTCCAGCATTAAGAAACACATTACGCATAAGCAATCACGCAGCCTCGTTCGAAATCTAGAACACAGCCCTTCGAAAGACACTCATTCCTTTCGATTTCATCACCAGCGCGAAATTAAATCGAAAGTCGATGCTATTGCTCGTTGGAAGGAGCGTTCGTTTTGAATTTCCTGAAATCCCATCGTTGCAACTTGTGTTCGCGCGCTCGTATTTTTCCTAGTCGCTGCGACGGCGACATGCATTCGTATTATGTGCGCCGGAGACGTCGCCCACCCTCCCTAAATATCTACCAATATTTCCTTCGCGGCATCCATTGTTACCATTCTGTAGTCCAACTGTCGATGAAAGTATCTTTGAAACATTACAAACTTTTAATGCCTTTTCTTTCGCTCGCTAGAAGGTAGCAACGTTGCTGAAAAGAATACAGGATGAATAAAAAATCAAAAGGTACTTTTATGAAATAAAAGTTGAATATTGTATTACATCTTAATTTGTACAATGTGTCTACTATTGTTGAGGAATAAATGGAGTAATAAAGTTTTAAAAATAACGGAAATGGAAATTGCTTATTTTGTAAGTAGTTTGTTACTGGCTACTCAAAGAAGTAACTTGTTATGTTCAATTTGTAAATATGTTAAAAGAATAGAAAATTATCTTTCATCCATTTTTCTGAATAATTTTGTTCATATTTAGTAAAAACGTGAACAATGAAAAATCACGTTAAAAACCTTGTTTCTTCTCTAATGGATCAAAGTATGAAAAATTAATTTTCCTTTGTTTTCAATAAAACTGTTTTGTCACATAACACTACTTTATGCACATCGATTATTTTTATGTGAACTCGCTACGTTGAAATGTTTTTAAATAGCGGTATTGATCGTGATGTTAATATGATGCAGCCGTAACCACCGATTCTATACGGTTCTGTGGTACCTAAAAGGTTAATCCTGAATTTAATGGACGAATTATTGAGTGGCATGTAACCATCGAGTAGTCAATCTGTTTCCTCTATTTGACGTGTATAGATTTTTCATGCGTGAGAGTCAAGGACCGTTGACGAATTCAAACTATACATCGAACCGCCATTTAGGGATAAAATATTTTACATATATTTTTGTACTAACCGGTCAATCGTTTATTAGTTAAGTCTTTAATCAACTTTATTGGCAATGCAACCCCGAAACTTCAGCAGACATGTTTTACAGCACAACTACGTTTATGTGAAACTATTTGAAGACAAGCAGTTTATATATCTGGAGTTCGTATAACAAAAATTCATTAATTCTCCTCACTATATGTAACATGGATCTTACATATATAGTGAGAAAAGTGGATTCGATTAGCAGTAGTTTATTTAATGATCTCATAAAGATCGATTAGTACAAACAATTTACACCAAATATTCATCTGCAGAATACTTATTAACATTAAAGAATATTTATTGCGTATCACGCATTCGATCTGGCTTCACTTTTAAATAACAAATCTTCAAAACCTGCGTAGGATCAAATTACTCCCCTCCCTATCCCGCCTCCCACATGGCTTCAATAAAGTTTCGACCAAAGATTGCACACATATTCGACGCGATTTCCCATATCAAATTTTCCTTGCCAACGATCGCAATACAAATACTCGAACACTTCTGATTATACAACCAGGCTGTATTCCATCCAGCGGCTATACACGCCATAGAGCGCCAATACACGGGAACGAGATAACGGGTCCGTGGGCTGATCGAGAAACGGAAGAAGAGAGAGAGGATGGGTCGGTGGGTGGCGCATTTTCAGGAAATTTCCCCGTAGCCCCATGTGCAAATATTTATCGGGAGTATCGGGACCCGTGCAAGCTGCTACGTACGGTACGTGTATAGTCGCGATGCACCATTCGCATCACCCTCTACAAGTACGAGCGCGAGCGCGTATGCTTGTATCCACTTGCACGAGGAGACAGAAGAGGGCGCGTGCACGTATTCGTGCCGCGCAGTATGCATCGGGGAATCGTGCGAATACATGCATAAAAATGTCTCGTCTCCGACGTTTCCCTCTGTCCCCTTTTCCTTCTCTTTTTCATCCAGGCCAACGCTTTCTCGACGATCGACGCTAGAGCGACATCGCGACCACGTGCACCGCGTGAAAATGTCTTTCCGGAACCGGGACATGCCGGCCGAATGTTAACCTTCTTGACACGTTGCAGAATGATTACGTTTCACACCTAGATCAACCCTGACGATGTCGTGCTTCTGAAAATTCATTATCGAGCCAGATCATAGAAGTTTCTTATTGGATCACGGTGTATTTCAGAGATACAAGCCAATCATTATCAGAAGCTGATCAATTTTATCTACTGAATATTGCTAGTAGAATCAGCGTGTTCGATTTCTTAAAGCAACCGCATTTTCTCTGCACAATTTTTCTACACAATTTCGACATGCATGTCAATAACCATCGTAACTTTTCTATTAGTGGATTTTTCACGAAATTATATTAAGAATATGGACGAAGACTTCTTTCTACAAAGGAGATTTTTTACGTTTAGGTAAACATAAAAATCACCATCAAGACGTATAAGCGTTGGCTTGCCTGTTAAAACGTGTGATTGCAACGTGAGCATTTTGAAAGTGCACGACGCGCGCGAAAAACGCCGAGAAACTCGGTCGGCCTGCTGGTCTGGGGGCGAAGATAATTTCCCACAGATAACTTTGACCAAGCGCGAGCTTTGATCGTCGCCCCCACGCGAACAGCTCTCTGGATCGTTTCACGCTGACCTCGTGTGCTTGGCCAATTTCCTCCGCCAGCTGCTTCCGCTTAGCGCCGTTTTAAAAGGATTTTTTTGCCGACGGAGGAACGCGGATGCGTTGAAACGCTATTCGTGGCCGAACGTTCCCACGATAGGGGATGGTAGACATGAGCGTGAACGTGAGGTGCGCTGGATAGAGCTGACACACGGTTTTGTCGCGATCTAGAACGTTTGTCGAGGCCTTGGATCTTTTCTCTTTCTCATCCTTTCTACGCGTTAGCTCTGTTTGAGTTCTGTTGGGATAGAAAGCAAAAGAAGGAGAGAGAGTTTTTGAATGTTGTTGAACAAGAGGTGATTTTTTACGTAGACACGTTTCCTCTTTCTTTTTCTCCTTTGGAAAATGTTACATGCGAATATTGCAACATAGTTACATGAAGTATTTCTTAAGAAAAATAATGATAGTTTCTGGAATACAGGATGAAGTAATAAGAATGCAATAAATAAATCGATCGATAATACAAGCACTACAACATAATAACTACGGTAATGATAATAACAATAGTAACAGTAATTTTGATAAAAGCACATTAAAATAGCTGCGATAATAGCGCCGTGTAATAATAATTATAATTATGGTAATAATAATCACGATACCATCAAAGCATTAAATTGAAAGCTGTTACGATCAATGCTTTTAGAACCATGCTTATCATTACCATGAATAACCTGCACAATATATAACAATTCCATTTGCCAATATGTAAAATTCCCTTTTAATAATTTCCTGATACTACAGTGTTAATCCACAACGGTTAATAGACTGAAGAGTTTGCAGTCAGACAGTAGTACGTACGTATAAGTCACTCAAAAGCTGTATTAATCAACTTCATAAATCAAAAACATTCAGAAACGCGGCATTACATATAAAATAACATAATTTTTTGTTGATGTCAACCAGCCACGGCCTACAAAAAGTTACACAGTTAAATATGTTAATAAATTAATATAAAATGTGTTACAGCGTCAAATACAAATTATATAAAACGTTCCACCCAACATGCTTTCTCTCTCTCTCTCTCTCTCTCTCTTTCGCTTTGAAACCTTTTAAAACCAACATATACATTAGAGACTACATCGTCTCTTCTTAGCGGTAATTCGTTTCAACTTCTGCAACAGACCGCTTTTAAATATACGTAACGTCTATTTCAGAGTTTCGGTAATCTCTTTTAGGCCAGCCAGGTCCATCTCCGCAATTCAAGCATTTTCCCTGCAATTATAATTTCTTTCCAAAAAGCTGTACTATATTTTCCACGTTTCTTAACACCTATGTTTACCACAAAAGTACAACGTTCGTATCAAAGTGCAGTTAGCGCGTTAAAAAAAAGGAGTAGATCGACCACGCGGTGATGTGACGGAAACACGAATTCGGCCAGAAGATTAGCGTGAAAAAAAGAGACGATTCAGTCGGATCGAGGAATGGAAATTCGCAACACCAAGCGGTAACTTCTGCTCCCTTAAACGCGTAACGTTTCTTTATAAGCAGGGATCTGCGAGTTGATTAATGGAACAGAGTACGAACCGTGGGGTGCTCGGGGGTGCAGTAGGACGAGGGTGGCTGGAATGGCGATGAGTCCGAAAGTAGGTCTGGACGACAGAAAGTATGAAGCAGCCGGAGTAGCGAGGTAAAAGCTCCGGTAACAGTCGGACGAACAGAAAGAGAAAAAGGGGCAGAACAAAAGCTCAACGGTTGGGGGAGCATTCTGAGGAGAAGGAGAGGGTAGGTGATTTGAAAAAAAAGAGCAGAAGTGGCGGAGGAGTGGGGAATATCCTAAGGTAAAGAAGTCGACGCATTGTAAGAGTATTTGGTGGCAGAAGAAGGCTCTTTGATTAATAGTAATTATGTTTAAGAGTTGTATAAAGGCTACTACTGAACGCGATACAATGTAGGTTTTAACTTTTATAAGCTTTGAAGATTCCACGTTTCTTCAGAAGTTGCTTTGAAACGGTTTTTCCAGGGATCTGTAAAGCGCCGGAGGTTGTTCCGAATTAATTAATCGTTTAAGACTTGTTCTCTGACCGGGACTGATTTTACGAACGAATTTACTTTACCTTTTTATCGTACGCTTCGAGCGAGAGAAATGTTAAAACAGAACGTACGTTACACTTTTTGATTTTTGAGGGGAAACGTGGACTAAAGCAAATGCAAAACTAGATGAGATATTCGCGCGCGTCGATTAAAATTGGGTTCGCTGTATAAGCAAATGATTGATTTCGAACGAACTACAGCGCGCTTCCAATATCAATCTGCGAAACTCCGACTACTTTCGGCAGGTTTCATCAACTTCTACGTTTCACATTTTGATATATTTCTAACTCTTTAATACTCCCTTATGACATCAAAAATTACAAAATTCTATTTTCAACGTGCAACATATTTTATCCCTTTTCCATTATACGTTTCTGATCATCAACTGTTTTACATGTACAAAGTTAAGTCCTCCGCATTGTAAATCTTTACCAATCTCCAACACCTCCTAAATACGCTTCTCATACATAAAGAAGTTCCTTCACCTCTGCTCCCTAAAAGTAACAGCTAAACTATTCCCAAATCCTTAATACCGTGCCTAACCTCATTATTATTTTTGGATACGCGTCAGCGTCATTTAACCTGGTCCGTTCGTGTGCTTTTGTTGCTGAGAAATTAATTGACGAGAAAGTTATATTGCCTGATGCGGCATGGGCCAACACGTAACAGAATACGCGAAGCTGTGGTACATTCACGTCACCATGGCCCCGTGGTGCCGTCAAGGGGATGGGTAAGCGGCTCTTTACTATACCCCAGAGGAATCAGCTGATCGATCCCACCCTTTCGGCCGATGTCCGCTATCCTTCTTTCGCAACTGCTGGGAAACTTCGTTCCGCCAGAAATGACTCCCTGGAAAAACGTTTCGTGAACGTGTGTACCGCCTCCGTTTGAGCGGAGGTTACGACGCGGATGTGAAACGGCAATGCTTGGTCCCGGATGTCGAGTGGATGTTCGAAAAAATGTTGCTGCCTCTGGTGAATAGGTCGTTCCGTTCTCGAACCGAGTAAATTGTCGATGCTCCATCCTCGATACATGCACGCTTATTCCCCTCGTTTTCCCAACCTGCGGTGTTTCGAATCTCGTTAAAATAATATTTTAGTATTCAAAACAATCTGAAGTAACTGAATGTAAAAATATAGTTTGTAAAATTTGGACATGCCTCTCGTTCAGCTGAATACATGCATCAATTATATTTTGTATCTTGTTATAGGGATTTCCTTGTTCTAAAAAGAATATTCGCAGATTTTCTGAACGAAACGAGAACGCCATTGAACGAGAAAGATCCTCGAGCCTATTGTCAAATCGAAGAAAAAAGTTAGCTTTGTTGTTTTAAAAGCTTCTTAAAGTAGACCTCTGGCTATTTAAGAAGAAATATGAAAATTTGGTTTCATGAAATAAATTTTGAGATAAAACTTCGCTAAAATACAGACGCGTAGAAAGGGAAGTAGAAAATAGATATAGTGAGAACGCAAGCAAGAAAAGATTACAATCACGAGTTACGTTCAATTAGGGCAACTCATTGTCATTCACGCATAAGGAAAGTAAAAATCCTATAAGGATAGGAACCTCGGAACATTCGAATTCCATAAAATATTTTATAGAACGAACGCTAAGGGCGTTTTATAAACGACACGATGAACCAAGGATGAAGATGGAGGAGGAAGGGTTCTTTGTTGCTAATTAATCGGATGTAAGTTGGATAATAAAGTGACCCTCTTCTTCGGGTTGCCCTCGTGGTTTTGACACTTGGTGAAGAATGCGACTTCTCCCCTTCCGCTATTGTACCACTTTTGACACGTCGCGTCGCTTTTTAACCCTGCGTGAAAAATCGTCTGGAATTATCTCTGCCCGGTCAGTCGGCAGGCTGCTGTCTTTCCCTCTTCATCATTTATTAAATTTAACGTTTAAGTCACTAAAATGTTTTTCAGATTACGTAATGTTTCTTGTATAATCTGTCAGTTACATCAAATTTAAAAAGAAAGAAGAAGTGTCGCAGTGTTATTATTGTAATTTGCTATATTCCTTATCAAATGTTGCTTATTTTGCTTCAGATTTTTATTCCAGATTATATCTGTAGTAAAAACGAATGAACAGAATTTATTGATCGCTTCTACGAACATGAATTCTGATTATTTAAAATGGGAGATATATTGAAGTTAGAATGTGAGAATGAATTCAAAGAATGCACGAGGTTAAAGTACATCGAATATAGGAAAAGCGTACGTGTCTTTTCCTGAGAAGGATACACGTCTTTTAAGTGCAAAGAATGCACGGCGAAGAGTTCAGTTCCTCAGAGAAAAATCTCTGTGATTTTCACGTAGGGAATATTCTCAGAGACAGATATAAAGATAAAGTAAAATAAAATAAAATACGGAGAAAAATTTTGCGTTATTATTTCTAATCTCTAATACTTTTCCTAATATTTCTTTATCCATCAAAAAAAGAGATAGGTATGTATATATCTTATACCTAAGATATAAAATACTCTAAGATATAAATAACTGTTGTTTATGTTAATATTATAAATTTTATAGAAAGAAATTAGTGTCATTAATAAGTGGATGAAAAAAAAAAGAATACTGAACTTCCAGGTAACCTTAATGGCAAGTCCAATCTAAATCACTTGCATTTCCGCTTCCTTTTCTATCCTTTTTTCTCTTCTTCCAAATTATAGCACTACAAGAATTACTAATATGATTCAATCAAAGAAACAAATCAAACACAGTAAAACACGCAATTTTGAATCACATCTGAAAAAGGGAAGAATTCCTCTCTTATAAATGTCAAATTCCAATCTAAGATTTGCAAGTAGATCAATAAAACTACTTCTTAGACTACTCTTTTCACTCCACTATATTCATCCATCGTATCATTACCACGAAATATACTACAATAAAAATACGTATTCCGTGCCATAGGGATGGCAGAAAGAAATTAACAAAAAATAGAAAAATTCTGCTTTCTATTTGTATACGTAGTCGAGTGTGCTCTTTTTTCACCGACCTATATTCCTCGAGAACATGCCTTTCATCAGTCGCTGCATGGTTCCAACGATGGCAACGACCGTCGCGAATTTATAGCGCGTTTCCCCCTCACAAACGACGATGAAATCGTGCAACACGATGTTCGTTCGCAAACCGGGATGCAAGTATCGTTGAATGCCCGTGTACTTTGAACACTGGCCTCCGATGAAGCTGGTCGTCGCCGATGCCATCTGCGCGATCCCCGTGCCAAACGGATTTGTCGTTTCCACGCGAAGCTTCATAGCTAATACAGATATCCAGTGATTTATCGCTGAAGCTGATCGTCACTCGTTTCCACGCCAGTTTCAGCTCACAACCGAAAGCTTGTTACCTGATGTTGGGCGTGTATGTATGCGCCACTGGAACACTATATTCAATTTTGTGTGTGTGTGTGTGTGTTTTTTTTTTTTTTGCGTTTAGCTCTGGAAGCAGAGATCGGGATATTTTTTGGTAAAACCGGTGGCTGGATTCTGTAAAAACAAAGTATTTTTTAATAGTTTTAGAAAAGTATATTTTGTTGGATGTATTGTCTCTTCCGATTTTTATATCGCTGATCTCTTCTTTCCATTGTTCTCAAGAACAAAGACAGTAAAATATTGCAGTGTACTCATATTGAATTTCTACAGAAATAACTATAACCAAAAATTGTACCAGAACAGATATTGAGTATTTTCTTTGACAAAGTTAATCCACTAATTTGTAAGCAAATTAATGTGTCACTTAAAAATTATTTTTTACACTATCAATTATAGTTAACACCGTCAGATTGTTCAACTAGAAATAGAGAAATAGATAACTTCGAATTGAGCGATCAAAAGACGTATTCACTTGATCGAAATTTGGTTTGCACAGGAGATTTTGAGTGACTAAAGCTCAATCGACTTGCTTGAGCAAAAGTTGAGCTACGCAAACGCGGCTTTACGAACAGTAAACTTGAATTGCTCATGTATACCGCAAACGGGAACTTCTGTTTCGCATGCAAAGAGCATCGATCGGCAAACGACGATAGAAATGGCATAAAGAGTAACGATGGTCGATTATTACCCTCGATTATCCATTCGTTCACTGTGTTATTACCTAGGCAGTGGAGTGTTCAAAGCGAATGGACGAGAAAAGGTAGAAAAACCAAAAAGAGATGGTTGAATACACGGCCGAGCATGTACCCATATGAAATAAAATGATGCAACCGTATCACCGGATACGCGTTCTCTCATCCTTTTCAATCGGAACCGGGCAAACAATCTGTAAAATCGAAACCAGGACACGGCGCAAACTATTAAAATATCGGGGGATAAATCTCTACCATTGACATCATCGAAACGCGAAAGGAAATTAAAAAGTGTGATTAAATACGATAATAATCGAACAGACCGATAAAGACACCGAGTTCGACTATAAAAATCTCTCATTTTGCTCTTTAATTAAAAAAAAATTTGAATATTCGCGCTATATTTCGCAAATTCTACGATTCTTTCAAATCACGTTATAGCAACATAATAGTATTTTTTTATTGCGTAATACGGGATCTTAGTGTGAATCTACATTGAAAAATATAGATTTATAATTTTACACGATGATTGGAAAAATATTCCTCGAAGTAGAAAAATATTCACGCAATATTTTATCATAAATAGAAAATAAATAACTACTTTAATTTCTACAAATTTCATACAATTTTGGAATTCAGAAGAGGTAGAAGAAACACAAAAAATCTTTTGACAAGACAAAAATATCGCACGAGTCTTTGAGATTCATAGTCGCAATATGAAAAAACAATTGAAAAATGTAGATCCGTCGAGGAAATTGCAAATGAAATGTTTCCCTGACGCAATAGATTCGAAAAGTCGTTTGAATTTACACGAGTGGCGCTGTAGGCGAAATCGTCTAGTCACGTGATCAGTATGATTTTATTCGCGTTGCGTCTAAAGTTCAGTGTCGTATCTAACATTTCACTTTGTGTTCGGATATTTGTAGTTTGTGTCGATTAATGAATATGTATTGTGATTAATACTCATTTCGTGTAATAGTGTTTAACTGATTTTGTAACATTACGTTGCAGTGATTACATAGTTAACTAATGCCGATTGAAACAGCTACTATAAACGTCATAAGGTAAGAGGTTAATTCATTTACGACGTTTGACAACACACTACGAAAATGCGTATTACTTATGTTTTTACATTTACCGAGATGTGTTTTCCTATTTTTGTTCACTTTCTTTTGTTTGTTTCAACCATAGTGTCCAAAGTGGAACTACCAGTGATGAACATTCGGAATGTTACACATGTGGCAGTCGATTCCGGTTAGATAATTCACCAGGTTAGCCATAAAAATGTCTATATTGATTTAAAGACTAGGAGATCTAAGATCTAAAAACTAAGATAAATCTAGTGGTTTATTCTTCAATGAGAAATAGTTCGTTTTATAACTATACTTTCGTGCTATTGTGATTAATAGTACAATATTGTGATTAATCTTGGTTGTTTGTAATTATTTATTGATGTTATACGCTACACATAGGACTATCATTGAATCTACTATATTCTTTATAATTATGTTAACCCATTGACATACTCAGTTGTAATGTATAATATAATATAATGTAACAATTAATGTATAATACAATATAATGTAACAATTCAAGAACTCAATGTTTAAGGATTGATTTCAGTATTGAATACTTTTTAGGTTAAAGAAAATTTTGTTTTAATCATATATATTTTATTAATTATATATCATATATAATAGTAAAAAATAGTAATTTTGGTTGAGAGAAAATACATATACATAGAAACGTTTATTGTAAAAAGATTAGTATAGCAAGGGGTTAACGATATGAACACAAAAAACGTTGTTGTATTTAAAACATTACCACTCACTTGAACGTGTAAAAATCTCGCGATATATACAATCTAGGTTTATATAACAATTTTCACTTGATTTATTGCTTGGATCTGCTTTATTACTTATTGTACACATTCTGGATGAAATTGCCAGGAAAGAGTTGGTATTAATTCCGAATGATCTTCTGTTAATAAAACTTTACGAGCCCAACCCGAGCACCCCTTCATCAAAAGCTAGGTGTGGGGATAATAATTTTTTATTATCCTTCCGTGGGTATTATCCCTCTACGTTTTGTCCACGTCCCTAAGTGGAAATCTCTTCCAGCTCTCATTTTTTGTGGACCATCTCCGTGAGCTATTAGAAATTCTGAATATCAAAATTCATTCCCATAGTATACCATCTGACGGTTCAACATTTTTAAATAAAGTCTTTGGAAAAGGTACAACGAGATGGGTCGAAATGGATCCGCCGAGTATTGACGTTGGCCTAAAAGCCTTGAAATTTTCGTTTCTCGTAACACGTAAATTCTATCATTTCACAGATAAAAGTCTGCATAAAAATCGGTGACATTCGCGGGCTTCTAATAAAGAATGCATCCGGTTTCGAATTATTTACGCGATATTTGATAGTTTCCAATAATTGAAACGTTGCATTCCAATCTACAATCGCAAAGCGTTCCTGTTCGTTTGAATATTTCATAAAAGACTATTTCTACGCTTTAACTAATTGTAAAATATAAAGGATGCGGTAACTTTCGAAAGTGAAAATTAAAGATTATTTGTCAGTGTTTACTGGTTAGAAATTGAGTCTTTTTTCTATATAGATCGAATATTTCTTCATTGCATGATATTTAACAAATTGAAAAGACCATGCCAATATCATTAATACTCTTCCGGTCGGATACTTTTAACAGAATTAATGAAACTGCTTCTGTGCAAAAGCAGCGATATTGAAAACATGGATTTATATCGAGCAGACAAATATTATTCATAAGCAATCTACCGTCAGTAAACTTAATTGAAATCAAAAGCAATCAATGATCGAATCGCTACTTTTATTATATATATGAATTAATGCAACAAAAAATCAAGTCGATAGAGAGGTTTTTCTGAAAAATTACTATAGGAAGTTAAACAATATCTTTTATGCCATAACAATATCAGTAGCCGATAGAAATTTCCACTATAACCGCAGTAACAAAATTGCACGATATTTTTTCTCATATAATACGAACAGTTTTTGCACAATGCTGGACGAGGACACGACGTTTCAGGAATTTAATATCTCTCGTTTTTCTATTCGAAAAATTTATTGATCCATCTTCACTCTCTACAAACAACAGCCGCGGTTCGTGCTTGCACTTTTTTTTACTGCAAAGCCCTTAATGCATAGAAAACATTTTAAAAAATTGCCTAGATGTGACAGAAATATTATATTTACCGTTTTAACCGCACTAGACGATTCAGCGTTACAAAAAAGGAACACAGAATACAAATATATATTATTTTCAGATTGGTTTCAAATTTTATCGACATAATCATAATGCTATTGAAATTTCTAAATGTTTTGTATGAAACACATAAACCATTCATAAAAAAATGTCTACAGGTGTTCAAATACTTTCGCGACCCATTGTGCATTCAACAAAAGAAATTGCAGAAAAATTTAGAACTCTCTTAAAGCTCTACCAACTGCTACAAACTCCTTCGCATAATACAAAATAGATCAACAACTATGTAGAAATTTGCACCTATACGTATACATACATCCTTTGAATCGCTGAATCTTCTCTCCATGGTAATGAAAGCAGCGCGCGGAGAGCGAATGCAAGAAGCCTGGCAATAGGAGCAAACCAGGCGTGTCGCTACAACCGCTATAATTACAAGGAGAAATACAGAGAGAAGATTCAGCATCGCATGGTGGAGGATATCGAAGCACTCGCGTTATCGAACGATCGCGTGCATTTACGTGCCGGGAACGGGCCAACAGCACACGGTCGGCTCTCGACTCAATGGGACAGAGTTTGCCGGAACGTGAAAACGCTCGTGAACGGTATTTGCGCATACAAGAGTTATTTGCCGGCAAAAATCCTGCCGCCTGATGCAGCAAGTTATTGTGCTCTGCCAGGGCCAATCTCGGTCAACTTCGGCCCTGGACCGATTCGTCGCCGATTTATCGACGCTCGGTTCCGCACGCTCCGGTAAAATGCAATCCTTCGCCAGAATTGCACACGTCGAGTCGTTGAGTGCGCTCCCTTTTTTCTTGCCTTTTTACGACGTTAACACCACCGTGCTGCGCGACTGGGGCGCATCGTACACGGTTCGTTGCGACGCGTGTTTCCACCGCAACGTTGCAGATTTGGTTTGGAAAGTATTGAAAGGATTGAAACGCTTGAGGGTTTGGTTGAACGAAGTGGAAGATGGAAGGTTTTGATGAAATTCGTTTAGATTTTAGATGATGATTAGAAATGTACGTGATTTGAACGTAGTTGGGATGATTAGAAAGTTTAGTGGTAGCTAAAATTTAGAGCGACTTGATTAATTTCGTTGTTGTATTTTCAGATCTGAAACCTTTTCCTCGCCTTCTTTGGCAAAAATACAGTCTGAATATCAGCGAAGACTGCTTAGGCAGTAATTTCAATTAAAAGTACAGACAAGGTATAGAATACTTAAAGTTAAAAGTTTTGACTTAACTATGACAAAACAGACTTGCAGTCAAATAGTGGTGAGGTATGAAATACAGGTTGTAGCACTTTTAGGAAGTCTGACTATACCGGTGGAAAAGGCGACAGTGCCTTTTTAGGATGACTGTGAGGAATGTCAGACCACTTACCCGGGAACTTCATGATACAACACACGCTCAAGTGAATTAACGTCGCAGTATATTGTACTGCGTGGTTCATATATTGTATCCATGCGATAAAATATTATAGTTTCCCATGAAATATTTCTAACACACGTGTATAATGTTCATTAGCCATACGTTAAACAGCGTGTTTTACGAGATACCGAATTATTCGATCGAGCGTTTTGACGCTCGTAATTCGCCGGGGATAGGAACCATAAAGTGTCGCGGAGCCGCGATTTATCGAATCAACTCCCGATATATAAGCGAAATCGTTTATATTACCCCATGTGCATCGGGATAATGGTTTTCGTTTTGCAATTCGATTTCGCGGCCAGGTAATGAATTAAACGAGTGTCACTTTTCTCATTGCTTCGGCTCATTGATCATTCTCCATAAAAATACCATTGAAAAACGACATAGATGAATTACGCTCAAGAAGCATTTTTCAAAATTATTTAATTAATTAATTTAATGTTTACCATTGTTTGTTAGATAAATGAAACTCTGAGTTTACATTTATGCAGTAATCGATGGTATGAAATAGCGTAAAATGAAGTAATTTAGCTCTCAAACTGTTGTAGCTCCATGTAAGTAAAGAATATTAAGGAATAACACAGCGCGCAACAAAAACGAACAACTCCCATGGGTCAGTCAATTTTCACCAGTATCTTCGTAGAAACAACTTCTGAGGTACATCAGTTTATACATCAGGGAACTTATGAACTTGCTACAACTGCCTCATAAATCTTGAATATAAAACTTCATTTTGCTCCATTCTAAGCATTTTGTACATTTCAATCTATTATTTAGTAAGGTACTGGTTGAACTCAAGTAAATAGTACTTTATTATCTCCCGATTTTATCAACATAAAATTTCTAAATTTCAAATTTTCTAACATCTGATTTTAATAACGTGTCATGCTTTTCTTGAGTTTTTATAAATTCAAAGGGGAAAATAGTTTCTAATCATATAGGAACAAAAATTACTTTCTAAATTTTATTTAATAGGAACCCAATTCTAAGAAATGATATTAGATTGCTGTAAGAATTGCTTCGTGAAAATAAAGCATTCTATCAGGAAATTGTTCACGAATCGCGATCTTGTAATCTGAAACACGACATTCGTCAAAAGTTCCACGCGAAGCTCGTCGTGAGGGTGAAAAATTTTCAATAAAAATTGATGAACGAGCGCGTGCCAACGGAAATAACGCAGGCCAGCTTGTAAATTAATGGACACGACTGACAGGAAATACGTGCCCGTGAAATATATGCAATTGACGCGGTTTAATTAACGACCCAGTCTTTATGCGATCGATTCTTGATGTCTCACGCCCTACCGTGAATACACGCGATTATAATTATTGTATACCTTGTCCACATGTAGATACTTCTCAGACATATACAAAAGTTACTTAAATCTACTGTAACCTTCTTAAAAGAAAATATTTTTAAAAGTTAGAATTAGCTTGCGCATTCATTATTTCACTTATTGTCAAAGTTTAAATTTTCTCCAAGTCTCGCTTAATCGGCTGACCTTTAAACAGATTAAGACCATCGCCAGCGTTCTAAATACATTAATACATGTATGTCTTCGAAAATTGAATTCCAGACCGAGGAAATTTTGCCTCGGTGGCGCTTCGTTCGCGTTAAAAATTCCCGCTATGTTACATATTTTATCTGGGAACTGGCTAGATATCTTTGTTGTAGTTGCAGATCGTATTTTTTAATATTTCATCGAAACTTTAACAAAGTTTCTATCGTATATCTGTTGTGTTATTCATTTAAAAATAGGCTTGTGAAATGTGAAACAGTGAAAGTAGTTCAATAGTCTCAATTTGGACTTCATATAGAAGTCATTGAGACACTAAATACTGCTTCAACCTTATTTTTCAAGTAATTTGGAAAAGGTTAAAAATTATCGAAATCATCATTCTATAATAGAACACGACCTTCCGAAGATAATGCAAATACCATTAAAGGTTATTAAAGTTCATGGCAGTGTCATTAGTGAACGTGATGGCATTTGAGGATGATTCATAATAAATTAATGTTAAACCACATGATGCATCTCGATTGGTTACCCAGTTTAGCCGGAAGCCATCACTCAACGATCGCTGGTCCACACCGCTGGACGTCGAGTATACACGTTGAACATTTGCTAGACGAGAGAAATATCTGTTTAGGAACCAATTTATCATCCACTTGATAAAGGTAATGAAAATACCAATTTTTTTGGGTTGGTAACTAAGTCGGTGCGGCCGCGCAGAATAGCAAATAAGTCGGTGCGCCGCTCAGACTGGTGGTGATACCCAGCATGGTGACACCTCTCGGAAAGGAACAAGGCCTAATGCTGGGCAATTTAGAGCGCAACTGTCCCCTGAAACCAGAGTCTAGGCATAACAATTCGGGTTACGCGGAAGCAGCAGACTCTATCACCCACAAGGCGGCGACAATATCAAAAGGACAACTTCAGAACGATACAGTATCAAATAAAGATCGACGCAATAAAGTAGGATGGCTACATACGCATGCAGCTGTAAATCCTAATCCATTGCATCCAATCGAATGGAAGGAATCTGAACAAACGGAGGATAATAAGATATCTCTTATTTTGCCTTCTTCATATAATTGGGCAAAGAGACTCTGCTCTAACGATACGACAAAGAGTCCACGGGTTAAGCCAGTATAACCAGCACGGATCATCATCAAGAAAACGCGATTCGGACGGGTCATAGGGGGGAACCCAGTCTCCCAATCAGTTAGAAACATCTTTCACACTTCCACGACGGATCTACAAATGGACCTCGCTCGCGCTTGGGAAATCGACGAGGGTCCACCAACGAAATACATGACTAAGACCAAAACAGACCACCCTTCAGACAACAGTTACTACCTGCCTCATCGCGACTTAATCAGGGACAGGAGCCAAACTACACAACTCCGCGTCATGTTTGATGAATCTGCACCAAGCACCACCGGAGTTCCTTTCAACGATACCTCCTGGGCCGAGCTGATCCACAACACTTCCTGAGCAGTGGATTCTAGCGGAGAATATAAACGCGGGGTCAATAAAATAGCCCATTACCTATCGATGACGAGGAACAAGAACCCATAGAACAAATATACACCACTACCAGCAATTTTTTGAACGGAACCGTTCGAGAGGTTCGGTATGTTCGGAAATTTGAGTGACCGTTCGTTTATAGCACGAACAGGCCCATTTTCTTCTTTAGGAAATTCGGAATTACACGTCCTCCACGAGCTATAAACATAATGACTCCGAGGTCAGGTAAAAAACCCCGGGAAAAGATTAGCCGGAAGAGCACGAGGGACAGACGAAACCCAACGGCTGGTAGGGAGAATCAGCAACGTAGGAAGACAGTTCATCAGACATCGTACGGGTGAAATACTTCACTCCCAACAAGATCTTATCACCGCCATGTTCCTAACATCACATCTTACGTTTATACAACAAGCGCGAATACAGTGCTGGATTACTCGACAACACTCGATCTATTAAACCTCCTCCATCTTGAGCGTTAATTCATTCGAGGTACGCGATATCGACCGATCGGTTTGACCTGACCGGTTGCTTTTTAGTCGATAATTTGCAACATATTTATCATCCATTTGGCAAAGTTCAGGAAAACCGCTCGATAATCGTCGAAAGTTTCGCCTTTCCGTGAAATTCTTGATTATTTATGTCGGCTAGTAAATCATCACTTCCGTTGGCAGAACCACCCTAACTCTCTAAACGCTTTTCCGCGTTGAGTATCGTGTCTCTGCTTTCTACGATCATTCGTCTCCCAACTAACTTGCCTGCTCGCTCCTTTCCTAATGCTTAATCTCCGCAGAAATTGCCTGGCAGTCGCGCGTCCCGTTTGATATTCAGCGAAAAATTGAACTTGGAAATTGCAAAGTGCCACGATGAAAATCTGTCCAAGATGTTACGCCTGAATTGATGAAAACGGAATATCGACGCAAGAACGTTTTCAAATTTTTTGTGTTCGGTTATTTCTTATAAAACGTCGCTTGGATTTTGATATAACTGGTGTTTGAATAATAACTAGACTGTCGATTTTTAAGCATTTCTGTAAGATTTAAAGGCTAGAAAATATATGAAATGCAAGTAATATGGAAAAATATGTAAGATATTCAAAGTGAAATACTCGTTATAATTTTTAGTAAGCGATACGAATTTCTATTTAGGTTCCGCTCCTTTAGAATTTGCATCAATATCCGCAGTCTAATAATAAGTTTTAAATTTTATTCGCTATTCAATGTTAACTGACCTCTATGTATGTATTATTTTAAATTTAACTGGAAAAAATAAAATTAATATGTTACTTTTTCGCGTGCATTTATCAACATATATCACAATGCCACTTTTGTGGTAAAGAAATTCTATATATTCAAGGAACAACTGTTTCCTTGTCCAGGATTTAGGTCACGTTTTGTAAGGTAACCTAAAACATGGATTCTTGCTTAAGAGTAATTCTGTACATTAGTATATATGTATATAAGGAAGAGCACTTATACCATTCCAGGAGATTATCTTTGAAATTGTTGGTCGTTTTAACGGAGGTTTCTCAGATCGAGGATTCTTCGTTTGCAGCTTTAAGTTTACTTTAACTTCCCCGACGAAATTGCGTCGAAAGATCTACACCATACGAGCTGACGTTTACGATATTATGCTAAAATATTATTCTGAAAAGCAAAAGTTTTAATTGACATCCTTCAATCTGTAGATTAATTACACAGAGCTAAAGGTAACTAGTAACGACGATATACTATAATTTTGTTGTTTTCTTTATGGATCAATTTCTGTATTTATTTTTCGAAAGTAGTCTTATTAATTGTTTAATTGGAGTCAAAACAATAAGATTCTTAGTTATGAAAAGCATGATATTCTAAGGCAAGATTGACCTTTTTCACCCTTCAATCCCCTTCTATTTATGAGTCATTATTATGGATTACTAACATCGAATCTGATCTCTCATTCATATTGATTAAATATAGCATTGATTTCATGGTCTTTATAAAGGTAAAGACAATATAGGATAAGGTAGAACGTTCAGGGATATCCATCTGAATAGCTTCGTCGTAAGTAGTTCAAGGCCAATCCATTATTCCTCCTTGTTAATCACTACTCTTTTCAATCATCCCAAACACAAAAACATATTTATTAAAGAAGAGAGGATTTGTAAAATATTTCTCGAACTTTTCCGATCTATGGTCTTTCTCTTTAGGCTCGTAAAGCTTGCTATTCTGAAATACAATAAAGCAGCCCTGCTCGTCCTATAAACTCTCATCCATTCAATGTCTTCAACCACGTCCACGCACGACAAGAGCCTACTGTTGTATTTTCACATTTACACACAGACACTAGCAGTTCCCTTTCCAAAAAGAGTATCCACAAAGAGGAGCAACAAAATATTTTCATCGCGGCGATATTTCACGGTCGGTTGCTGTCGACCTTGATGACACACTCCGCCGCTCGTATATCATTATCCTTGTCTCATTTAAGCCGGATTAGTGACGAGCGAATTCACGCGAATCGTTCCGTATTTTCGCCGCGTTAAATTTCACGTAATCGCACGCGACCCGCTTATTTTCATCTTTGTCATGTGATCCGAAGGGCGCTACCGTTTGCGTACTTATCTTCAACGCTATTCGATTAATCTCAACCGATCACATGCAAAAAATCAAACAGCTTTTCTTATCGAACTCTGGAGATGGCCAAGCCATTGAATCTTTTTCCATTCTATAACGACAGTCTGTGTGTGTGTGTGTGTATGTGTGTGTATGTGAAGGATTCCTTTTTCTGTTATCTTCTCTCCATACTTTCACATCTTTGTATCGTCGTCATTGTTGTGCCGGGTCGGTAAGGTTAATGATATCGATATATCCATTCGATAAGAATTTGTAAGAATAGTAGATATATTTATATTCTCAGTAGATAAGGTGTACAGATTTTAGCTTTTTACATGCTGTAGCTTAAATCCTACGCTTATGTCGATCCATTGAATGTTCAAAATCCTGTACTTGAACATTGACTCAATCAAAATATGAAACTATGTATTTGGTAATTGTACATTTGATAACTATGTATCTGCTACCATACAGATCCTCAGATCTTCTTTAGGTAATCTACTTAGTTAAACTAGGACTAATCAATCCATTTCTACGATTTCTTTAATTTTTTATGTCATAAAGATATTACTTTTATTTTTGGGAACATTACATTGGAAACAAACACAATAATTTCTTCGTCCAACAAAACCTTCATCCTCACATTTATTGATTTTCATTTTCACTTATCGCTCGAAATCAATAACCTGACGTCCATCACTGGTTATTTGCCGTGGCGAACAGAACGCCCAATAAATTCGTGGATTGCTCGAGGTATAGGTTTATTCGAGTTTGCTAAGATATTGCACACTGCGATTACGATGCCGCTATTCAGTTGTGATCCTGCCGCCGCGTCGAATTGCCTTTACACCGGCTACTAGTACCGCTACTCTGGTTGCATTAACATTTTCGAAACTGTGCACATTTAGAGAGGTTTATTTGACAAATGTATAGGGTGTACGAATAGATTACTGTTGTACGATGTGGAGACTTTTTGGTAGATGGCAATATTGTGAAGTCACTAGATTGTACTTGTTAACAAGGTAACACTAAGTTACGGCTAAGTATACTTCGTGACGTATAGATTTGGGTGTAACGTTATGTTTCAGAACAAGTTTAGAATCTATAGAATGAATTACACAATCGTATCGTGTATAAAAATCACCCGACTCCTACATCTCTTCGATTTACTCGTACGTCAAGTTCAACGTCGTACCCTTATACACACGCGACTACGCAAACCCCATCCTTGTTTCAGTCAACTGCATAAACACACAAATCGACAGATGCTCGATTCTAATCTCGCATCGACAAACGGAACGAAGACGGTAATTTCGCGGACTGTTTGTTTTCCGCGATAGATGCAGGCGCAGGATGTCTTAACTGCACCCGTAAACCTCGGCTTATCCGGAATTTATAGTAAAGCGGGTCGTTTCTTCGAGTCGACCAGCAACTTCACTCGGTACAACCATTAAACCCAGCACCAGGTAGAGCTTGCTTTCCTTGGAATGCGCCACGAGCTCAACCTCGTCGTTCCGTGGCGCTCGATGTCGCGCGTTAGGAAATACGACGCTTCGTTTCCCTCGCTCCGATCTTTTCTCCGTTGCTATCTCTATATTCGTCTCTCTCGATCACACTCAGCGTCGTGGAACTCGCCTGGGAAATAGGTTACGCTAGTCAAACAGAGAATCGCTGATCAGCGAAGATCTTTAAGTCTGGTTAACCCAGGATAAAAGAGACGACGCCGCGAGAATTATGGAGATTCGTTCTCGTCTCGCTAGGGGAAGAGATCCATTTGGCTACCGATTGCATACGATTTTTGAGTCGTTCCAATTTTCGAACGGGACACGGTCGTTGATCGATGGAAACGGTGTCGCGCGAATACATTAGGCGATAATTGCGCTTGTTAGGGTTTCTGACGAATTCAGAGTTTGGCGCTGTTACAGGACGCAAATTACTGAAGCTGTATCACCGGGTGACACTCTGTTGCTCTCTGAGTACACAACCTGGTATTAGCAAAAGAAGTATAGATTCTATTGTATTTGTGTTTGTATAAATTCTGTAACTTGTTTGCATGTAAAAAATAACTTGATAGAACCAAATGATTAACTGTTCGTCTCGTCGATCAATTATTTCTGATAGATTGAATATCATCATAAATATAGGCACGTGTATCGGTGAAAGTTTCATATTAACAAATAAAGTCGTATAAGAGTACACACTGCTGTGCCATCTCAAACGTCATCTTCTGAGCGACGAACAGTACTTGCTGTCTGAACTACCAATATGTCTTCATTCAGGCACTTTACGCTGATTTTTAACCAAATTTATGTGACATTTTGCTTGGAATTTCCGGACTTCACAACTTTCGGAACAATCGAACTTCTTACTCATAGTCGTCAGATCACTCGAGAATTCACCGAATAAAAACTTCGCACTGTATATCGAGGACCCGTAATAAAATCGACAAGACAAATTCTCGTTTCAACGTTAGCAAGCTTGTCGTAAATAATAAAAATAAAAGTCGACACTAAAATAGAGAACAGGAACAACTACCATCTGAGAGATTCTTGGCCGATTTTTAATTAGCGCATCGTCAATATCGCGATCAGTTACGTAATGAACGTCGACGATCGTCGCGGACGGTGATTCGGAAACGATACCGAAATGAGAGTCTGTCCTGGTCCGTGGCTAAAGAGAGCACCACTCTCGGTAATTGGGAGTGATTTGCATGCTGCGAATCTCGAATGCTTCTGTGGATCGATGCCGCAGAGTTACCAACCTCAAGTCGATTCTAAGGTCGCGTGTTTTTCTTGACAAAATTTTATATGTCTTTCGGTATGGTCTGTCTAACAGGAGCTTGTTTGGCATGATTTGTACTCGTACTTAGAAAGTGATATCGATTGGTATAATTTTCACTTCAAGACTGAGATTGATCGGTATAATTTTCATTAAAAAATTGCGATTGATCGGCATATTTCTTATTTGAGAACCGAGACAAATTGGTATAATTTTCATTTGATTACCTTGAAAACCTTCGTGCGGAGCAATCATTTATAGCGCTTGCCTTCGGTACTGTGCGAAAGCTCAGAAAAGAATATTCTTGGTTTCACAATAAAGATATTTGATTGAATTGAACAAGTATTTTACTTGCGATATTTTATATTATATATTTTTAGATATCATATGCATTTTATGAATTTCTGCATCTTTAAATTTATAAATAGGTAAATAGGTAGCTTTATATGCACACAATAGGTAAATAGCAAGTGTAGTGGTGGTTTTCATGACAGAACGCGCTCATCAGATGGCGCTCGAGACTTTTATGCAACGAGTACTTGCTTTGTTGAAATAAGTATTAGCAGAAACAGGATTATAAGTAAGATCAAAGGAATTACTCGTTTTTACATTGCATACAGAGACCCTTTTTATCCCGTTCAGTGGTTTAATGTCGTTTCTCGAGACGGTTCCTTTCGATGGAAAATATGGCGGATATCCTAGTCCGTGTGATAGTTAATTACAACCCTTAGGCTCTCTTTGACTACAAACGTTTTGTCGCGTAGAATTGTCTAGAGAGCTACTGAATGCATTACAAGGAAAGATTAATGCCTGCGATAATGGGATTTGGATGACATTTTAAAGAATAAATTACGCTATTACGAAAGATAACATTCGAGGTTAAAATTGGAAGATATTTTTACAGGTACTTTAAATAAATTTTTTAATTATTATGACGTAATTGCTTCCTTCGTATGTATATTGGAAATAATATTAGGAATGCTTCGTTAACTCAATGTAACATAGGAATTATAACGTAGAATTAACGAGATCTTACCTTGTTTTTCTTTCATGAATTATTCGAATTCCAGCTGACATTACTATTAAAATAGAACGAGGGCCTGGAACGGGATAATTATTCTCGAATAATATTCTCTTTCCATTTCCTCATTTATGTGACATCGAAAGAAAACCAATGTAAATAGCTCTCTTGTGGACGAAGAGTTTGATAACTTGGTTAAAACAGTTCATAAGCGTAGAACTGGAACTCGAACAGTATTTTTATATCAATTATCACGAGATATCCTGTTAATTCGATTCTCGCAAAATCATTTTCGAATATCGTAGATACTTTTGGAACAAATTACATAATTCAATGTGCATATTTTTAAGAATAGAGAGAATAGAAAGAATTAGAATAAGACAATTTTATAATGTAATTCATTAGGATATTAATATTTCTGCTGGAAAATTTAGCCTCAACTTAAACATCTATTTTCTTTCTTTATTAATTAATTCAAATTACCTTCCTGTCAAATAAGCGATTCCAAACTTTGAACTATATTGTACGACTTCTAGAAACCATCGAATTAGATTCTAAATGTTTAGACAAAGTTTAATAACAGAACTCTCCGATCCAACTAACAATTACAGCCAATTAACAAATATATATCACAGGATCCCATTGATTACAAACTCCAGCAAACATTGTCGCCGATAAGAACACACAATAACGCGATGGGAGATCACAGGGCAAGTGTAGCAAGAAATTAATTGTTGACCAATCCTGTAATCACCTGGCCTGTGTTTACGTAACACCGAGTGATCCGCGCTTTAATCACAAATGCTATTAGTTCATTGTAATCGGGCTCGCGACGTTCGGTTGGATATGTGAGCTTGTATTTGGTCAGGTGGCTCACAGAATATCTGAGGAATCGATTTAGTTTCTACAATTGGAGAATGATGGAACTCCTATAATTGGAGAAAAATGGGAGAACTGAAATTTCCTATAAGCCTGATTAATGTAATTTATGTTTTTGTAAACTTGGAAAACACTTAAAACACCTGACAACCTAACTATATTGGATCTGCCAACTATACGATTAAACGCACACGTTTGACGCTTGTAAGTAGAAAGTCCAGCTCTATTGCGGCAAAACGAGAAATCACGGGGAGCGCGGGTTATTCCTTGAGGTTAAGGTGCGAACTTTTCTGCTTGGATTCGAGAACTTGTTTCCGGCACTGCGACAGGTTTAGTGTATTCGCCAGATCGTTGATAAGCGTGGGCCAAGTGATACAATGCAAATGGCGCTATAAGTCGACGACGAAACGCAATATGGATAAAATGATTCCGGGGTTAACGAAAGTTATTTGAATTTCAGAGCGGCTAGAATCTTCGACTTGAACATAGTCCGTACTTGGTCCCTGCAGTTTCCTCGTAAAAGTTGAGGTTGTATCGATTCTTGAGGTAGGACAATTCGACTTATTTTTATTTATTTTTTTGCTCCCTGAAAAAGAAATTGAAGTATGTATAATACTGGATGATTTTATATTTGTTTATGCTTAGTTTAATTCGTTAAGTAGCAAATAAATGAAGTTCAAAGGCAATTTAACCTTGTCTACAAGCTGAAAAGGGTTTCAAAATCTTCGAAGTTCTGGGTCAAAAAATTTCGAAACTTTCAACACCTTCGAGACCTGACAAAATTTGCAAGCTTGTACGAGGCTACTAGACACAGAGGTGGAGCAAAAAGTTTCGAGACCTCTCCTGTTTTAGACTTTAACTTCAAACATTTTAAACCTACCTCACTAACTTAGTTCACTTCACATCTAACTTACTTCAGACCAAACTTACTTCACACCAACATATGTACAAACTTCTTCGCGAGTATTAAGTAAATAATATTGTTATTTTATACTATATTACATATAATGCTGAACAGTGATGCAACGTTAAGTTCGAGTAAATTCTTTAGAAAATTCTCAATTCTGCTTAAACTCTGATTTCAATTGGATCGTTCGTATCCGTATTTTTCACACGATACAGAGATTTCTAGAAGACATTCAAACACGTGGTGCACACTGTGACATGCTTTATATGCGGTGGAACCACCAGAACAGCGCTTTGAATAGAAAGTTCAACGTGGACAATATGAGACCCGAACAGCACTGAATATGTTAATGCTATAGTGTATGGTCTTGCTCTTTCTTCCGGTTCAGTTACATGTACCATTCTGATATTATAACAATCTTAAAAGTTTTTTAGTTTGCAATTAGAATATTACGTGACCGAATCACACATATATCAAGTCATAAAGTTCCGAAGGAAGCGAAAAGGAAAGAAGCGATCGCACTATTTTTAAACTTTTTCATATCCTTCCCAATCAATCGATTTTTCGATATCAAAGTTACGACACCAAACTTCGGATCACTAGTAATCGTTAGGAATCTGCACAATCTCGCTCGCACTTTCACTATCCATGCTCCTAATCTAGTGCTCGCCATAAATTGTTCGAAACTAAAATACTGTTGGACTAACTGCCTGTGACAACCCTTAAAATGCATCGTCGCTAGCATAATACCGTATCTGCACACGCCCATAAATCTTAATCTGAAAACCGTCAGCCAGAGCTCGCTATTCTTACTTGCAATACTCCTTGCAAGTACCACGTGACACGTATTTCCAAGGATTTTGGAAATTGCATCCGCATCGTCGTAAGTCTATCGAGGGTGCGGATGTAGCGATAAGGCTGCCTATAAATCCGTAGCAAGCGGGCATGAGACGAGGAGGAGGACAAGTGTGCGATGGACGAGGGAGGGGGCGGTTTTGGGGGTTGGGTTGAAGGGCGTGGGAGCATCGCGAGAACGGGACGCGAGAAACGATGGAAAAGAGAGAAGAAGAGATGGTGGTTGGGTGACGGTTGAAGGGCTGGCGGGTGAGAAACGTGCGAGAGAGGGCAGAAAAAGAGGGAGAGAAACGTGGAACTGGGGCACAGTGCTATCGATGCATTCGGGCGAAACCGTACTAGCACACTCTCTCTCCCTCTTCTACTTCCTCTTTCTCTTCATCGTCGTCCTCGTTCGTCGTTCCGTTCTCGCTCTTTCGGGGCTCGGAACTATCCACCCGCGGCTCTGTTCCGCGCCGAACCAACCGTTTTCGGAACTACACCCCAACACCGTTCCCTACTACCAGTAGCACACACCAACGCCTTCGCCTCCATCGACGCGCTATAGCACCGGTATACTCGGGTCACGATGGTGCAGCAATAATACTGCATCTGGCTGGACCCTCTTATTATACATACGTACACCTGAGCGAAGCTTACGTTTGCATATCAGAGAGACAGAAGACCCGTCGACGGTTCAGCGACTTTTTTGTTTGTTCCCGGAAACGAGTGTCCGACCGTTCTCTCCAAGCTTCGAGCATAATCGATTTTGCTGGCGACCCATCGGAGAATACCTGCACTCCGCCGGGACCCGCTGCTAAGATCCTTTGCGTCGTTCGCTGAAATTCGATGCTTTTTCAACCGGCCTTCTCCCTCCTTCTCCATTGACGCTTTTTCTCCCTCTACCTTTCTTTTTAGGGTTGTTTTCTGCTCTTTTGCTTTCCCCCTTCTCTTTCCTTTCCTTTGTTTCCTACATCCATAGGATGCTTTGAAAATCGTGGTGCAGTATGGAGCACGGAGTATTCAGATTTTTGGTCACTTTAGTTTTCGCATTTCTGATACCTGTATAAATTCTGAAAACGTAGTTTATGAAACGAATTATTTTTTAAATTCTCTTTATTATCTATCAAATATTTCGATCGTTTCGGCCTTTACGGCCAATCGAGCATTTTCTCTGAACTTTTCCTATTGCACCTGAACATCGCACATTTAAAACAGACTCTGGCTTATCTCTTGATTGTATCTCGAATTCACGTGAAAATAATTACTAAATTGCAACGGTACTCAATGGTAAATGCCTTTGCACCGAGTAGTACAGTCGTATTTCACTCGAAACAAAAGATCGTACCGGTGAATCGAATGCCGTTAAATCTCTAATGCATCAATTAGCATTCTCTTGAATAACCTTCTCTTTCTTCTTTCTCCTTTTTTCTTTTTTTTATCAAAGTTGGCTAATGCTGCACCTAGCGATTTAGCAAAGACCGATTCGAAATGAACAGGATTTTTAGCGTTCTTTGAAAACACACACGCAACACAGACGGTTCATCTTTTTTTTGACGCTTTTCAAGGATTTACGGAGAACGCGAGGTGGCAAGTTGTTAACGCTGGAATTCATATTTTCGCGCTGGAAGCCGCTATCTCCTTTACAATGCGGCAAAATGAATGCCGCTTTCGCGGCCACGTAAATTCTTCAACGTTACACTTCCTCTCCCTCGACAATGCGTTTTGGTTCCGCGTGCGCTTCAAATATTTTAAGCACGCGACAACAGTGTCTGGATGTATGCCCTGTAGGGTGATTCGGTATTGAAATACTTTTCAGCGATAAATATTAGTAGAACGCAATTAGAAGGGTTAAATGTAAACAATTGTCGCCAGTTGGAAGCACGTGTTATTCCTGGTTTATTGTAACGTACAGTTGATTTTGCATATAGTGGCTCATGGAGATATTTTAACACTTGCCATGAAAACTTATGTGGACTTAGTCCTTGTTATTGAATATTAACAGTGAGTAATTTATCATCACGTCATGGGATAGTTTGTCGTGTAACCGGTATTTGACTACCAAGGGGAAATTTTGAAGTGTAACGCTGATTCCTTAATGAGCTTTTAGCGTATAGGGCTTGAAAAACTGTAGCTAATGATGCTCAGTTTTTTTTGGATAGGTTCACAGTACGTGAGATATTTAAAATTAAAACACTGAAGTTCTCTATACAGGGTGGTTGGTAACTGGTGATACAAGCGGAAAGGAGAGTGATTCTACGCGAAAAAAGAAGTCGAAAATATAGAATAAAAATTTTCTTTTTTTTAATTTTTTTTTTAATTTTTCTATCGAGACAACGATCTACAGTGAGATCTGTTATAACGTACCGCACGCGAAAATTCAAAGTCGATTTTCTCGAAAACAAAGCCTCAAACGAAAAATTTTTATTCTATATTTTCGACTTCTTTTTTCGCATAGAATCACCCCCTTTCCGCTTGTGCCACCAGTTACTAACAATCCTGTATATCTTTTGAAGTATCGCTACGTTTATATACAACAATTGACGTGATCAGTAAATTTCAAGTTCATTTGCAGAAGCTTTTTGTTCTTTAAATCATTGAATATATTACAAAATTTCTTTATGTTTGTCGGATTTTGCTATTTCGATCGGAAGGAAATAGCAGAAGGAAAGTGGCGAATAAAAGCCAGCAGCCTACCTATCCTCGTTTCTTATTAAACTCGGTGGCTGCACGAAAGAAAGCGGAACGTTATTGCTCCCCAGCCCCTACTTCCGCGTACGAAACTAATAAATTGTATCAAAGGGACGAAATTAATTTCTTTCCAGAACGAGAAACTTTTTCGCGTTCATTTTGATTACCACTTTGAGTCGCGGTAGTTCAAAGGGGACTGCATTGTTTCTTCAATTTCACTGCCGTTGTCCAAGATAGACGAAGGAAAGAAACAATGGGAGAAGAGAGCACCACTAGGAGAGGGTATCTCCGCTATCTAACAAGCTCTTTAATCTTCATGGAATCCTGAATAAATAACTGAAGCAAAATTCGTTAGTCGAATTAAAAACGCTGTTATTGCTTGTCCGAAGTCCAGGAATGGTACAAAGCGATCTATTTTCTTTTCTTCCGCGTGGCATCCATTTCTGCTTCCTTTTGATGGCAGTCCTGTTTTCGTTTCGTGTCTTCTCACTGGACATAGTCGTTAGTTTCCTTGGTGCTTTTAATTTCGTTCCATAAAATTATTCGTGAATATGTTCGGGTTAGATTTGTAAGATAAGGTACTAGTAGAATTATCATGATCAAAATATAAAAATTGTACCAAAGGAATCAAAATAAAAGCTTGTATGAAAAACAAAACACAAGAACAAGTTTATACAAAAAAATCATTCAAGTATTACAACAATGCATCGTAGATTTATTAAATATGTATGAAATATTATTTGCGCTATTTTTGTATTCTTGGATAGTGCACGTAAGAAGTATACGTTTAGACACTACAATAAACACGAGCGATACGGATAAGAAAACTCTTTACTCTTTTTCTCTTTCTCATCTTATAGTAAACTGTGAAAACTTCTTTTGTGACTTCGGAAGTGTACGATGGAACGCGTAATTTATTGAAAAGAATGATAGGAAAAACAATTCACCGATAAAATATATCGACTCCTACTCTCGGCTATCATGAAATACCGGTGTCTATCTCTTTCGTATCCACCGTTAATCTAATAAACCGACAAATCAACAAACTACCATCGGAATCCTTTGTTCAAACGAAGTTTCACTATCGCGCTAAAAAATGGCGCTGCTCACGTGAAAATACGGCCTCAAAAGATCGAAAGGGGCTTTGACCAAAAAAAGGAAACGTATTGCACGACCGGTTCTCTTTCGCTGCCTCAACGAGACGCGTTCTCGCTTTCCATAGCTCGGAGAAATGTTTCAAATTTTGAGCCAAAGCGTAAACAACGATGAACCATGACGTGGAATATCTGGACGTATGTTTGGACCGGTCAGTGTTGCAGCGTGAAGTCATAAGTCAGCCCTTTCAGTGGCTTCGATATCGTCCAAACAACAACGCGCCATGCAGAATTTCAATCTTCCAGTTTTCCACCTGTTTCTCCTGGAAACAAGAAGAACAAGAGTATTGGAAACTTGGAATTTTCTATCGCTTTGTGGTACAATACGATTGCTAGAACAAGTTGTTCGATTCGTACGCGTACCTGCATTGTTTGCGCCTTTGATGGCTTTCGTCTCTTTGAATATTGAATGTGATGGAAATTGAGTTTTGCTTTTTAAATTTGTAATTTCCTCGTTATCGTATTCTTATTGTGTTTGCAAATTTATAATCGTAGTTGTGCGACGATATGATTAATTTTAACGAGAAAGTGTGCAACTGACGTATGACGACGTGATTAACGTAGGAAATATTTTCATATTCATTTGCAAGTAAGACCCTTACGTTTGATATCTGATGAAGTGGAGGATTAAATTCAAATAGCAGAATGTTATATTGATAACAGAAGACCATTTTCGAATTTGGAGCATTATTCGTTTCTGTTGGCATCTGCTTCCAATAATTAATAAAACCAGAACGGTTAAGTTGAAAATACTTTTGATAATTTTGGGAACTAAATTGGAGCGATCGTTAATCTAATTTTATAATTCATATATGAATATCATTAGTCCGATAATAGAACATCATAGAAATTCAGATTATGCACTGTCAATTTTAACAAGTTCTTGTTTTACATTGACAAAATACAATTTCAGTTTGATAAAAGCACGGTAAGCAAACTACGTTCTACGTTCATATCAACTTTCCTGATTACTTCTCAATTCACTTACCAACGAATTGGGTCTCATCCACAATGGCGTGCCCAATATATCATCAAAATCAATAAAGCCTTTCATCATCCTGATTCGAAACCATAGCCAATCACCTTGTTAGGACGATTACATAAAGATATCATCGATCTATTCATATCAACGTTATAACGTTATATTAATAGCCCTGCCATTTTGGCGTTTTTAAAACTCCAAGAGTATATGTCCTCTACGAGATATGGGAAAGAACGTGGTTGACAGTCAACGCGTTAAATAATATCTTGCAGCTCTTTATCATATTTATAGCATCGATATTGAATTTTCAATGGTATGTGTTTATTATTTCTAACACATAAAATTCTACCGCAATGAAAACCAAATAATAAAATATGTCAAGAGCACTCGGCAAAACCTCGCAACCGCTCTAAAATCTACCACAAATCCGCACCTATAGAAAATCCCATGATATCTCTCCCTATCATGCAGCTACATTCGAAGAAAGTAGCTGCACTCGTGCAGCTGCGATCTCTCGCTCGTCCGCCAATTAACGACTAAATCGTCCCAGAAATTTGATCGTCGCGATAATTTTTCGCGACCGTCCGGGGTCGTGGTGAAATTGTTATCGTTGCTCTCTCTCTTCTCTCTCTCTTTTTCTCTCTCTTCAGCTCTCGGTCCAAGAAATCCCTGTCGGCCGGGTCCAATTTAATTTTATGTTTATTTCATGGCGCGACGAGCGAAAAAAAGAGAACGACGTCGACAGAGAGTATATTCTGGTCGCGAGAACGAGAGAAAATCGGAGTGAAAAAGCGAGAGAAAGAGAAGGATAGAGGGAGAATCGTCGTGGAAACGATAACGTCGCGGTAACGCGAAATGAAACCGAGCGTAAATGTATGAGAAGAGATCTCCAGCGTCCTTGTTACCCGGCGCGTCGCTGTAATTGCGTTGAAACTTCATTTGGCGCGACCGGGCCGCGATAGGGCTACGCGGTAAACGCGCGTTAAGTAGTCGAATAACAGCCGCTGGTCGCGTTAATTGTAATGTTGTCAGGTTACGCGCTGGTACGCACGATCCCGTGACAAACGGGCCCGCTTTATCGCGCTCCATTAAACTTATCCGCCTCAGACTTTGGCCACGGATATCGAACGCTGTGTGCATTTGAAATCTTGCAGGTATTATACTAATGTTATTTGAAATGAAAAGCTTTCTGAAAAGATATATGTACACACTTATGTATAGTACGTAGGTAGAATATATATTATACACTCTAGTCAAATAGTCCTATTATTTTGAAATTCTTATTTATTGTTTGTAAATTGAAAAATAACAATGTCTTTTAAGAACCATCACGGTTATTATAAATATCATTCTTTATTATATAAATATTAAGGCTTTCAGATTAATGTTTTCTCAAAAATATCCTTTGTTTCGTGAACTCGATCACGTCAACAAAAGTATCTTATTCGAGTAATGTTTCATTCGAATAATGCGGTTCTTTGAGCTATGAAAGTAGAATACCGAGATTCGTGAAGCCACGTCTATTAAATTATAGGCAGCCATTTCTCGAATATTAGGATCAGAGAGAAAGAATTTGTCGATGGTCTGAATAGCTCAATCGGGGTAGCAATCTTCCAGTAAGCCGAATATCAGTGTTCGAATACTAGATCAGCAATCTGGGTTATTTACAGCGCTACTGTAGCCCCTTTAAATCTAAAAATGAAAAAACTCGAGTGCAATTTTAATATCAGCAGTCCGTGAGATTTCAACGGTTTTTTCGCTTCGTTATTACTACGGTCTGAAGCTCTGGAATTCTTGAAAAATTCGAAATACTGTTATCTCTGTATAAAACAATTGTTTTATAATGTAGATAATTCCTCCATTATTTTTCAGAAAGTTCAACGAGGTTTCTCTTGTTTCCTCTTCCTCCTCTAACAATGCAAAAATTGAAGGCTGAAACATTAATCTGTATAACTCATGCTTGAGCTACTAATTGCAAACAAGAAATGAATAAATAATTATTATACATTATCACATAACGCTCAAACAATTAACACGATTATGATACTTGTTTTTTGTTTCCAATTTCTATAATCATCGTTAATTTTTTACAATTTCTGTTCTCCACCACTCTGATAAAAAGATTCTACCAAACAAAATTCTGCGAGCAAATGTAAAGAAGCATTATTTTTAGGATTGTGCAAACTTTCTTCGAAAAACTCTCATAATGGACAGTAACGCCAAAGCTTGTGCATTTACATACATATTTTGATAACAGCCTGCATAATGTGTTAGCATCGAAACAAAATTGCAATAGCTTGCTAATTAACGGATCGATAGAATGTCCACGAATTTCCGAATTAATTAACTTAAATGATGCCCATTGTTTTTTAGGACATAACCTATTTTTCGAGCATGGCCATAAATTTGATCGTTCATCCAATAAGAGATTTTGCTAATGGAATATATCAGTAGGTCAATTTGTTTATCGATCGCGTGAAGGTGTATCATCCGCGGCCTGATTGTTTATGCCATTAATGAATAATTATTTGAGTACGAAATTAATTTAATTTTACATATATCATCCGCTTCATCGATCGCTGTAGCGGCTACTTTACTTTTAATTTACAAATCTCGCGAAATTAATTCAAAGATTCGTGGGAATAAGTACGAGAATTTCAATAGTTATTACTTTATACTTACCTATTTTGAAGACGGAAGGTTAGAAATTAAATGAATTATAATTAAACATGATAAATTCAAATTAGAGAAGAAAAAGATTAAATAGGAAATTATTCAATGGATTACTATTGCAGCATACGTATTATACGCGCTGTTGAACACGTTAGGAAACATATAATAAATTGGCAATAATAAAAAGATATGAATCCATTAAAAAGGAATTAATTGAGCGAAAGAAATGATATGTCGTGTAATATTAGTTCCAGGTCTCAGAATGTCGTCTTAAAGTACCTGCTTTTATTTAAGGGATGTCTGACCAGGACGAATTCGCCTTTCTATCTAATTTCGAATGTAAGAAAAGTAAATTGTCCAATTTATCGCGGACAATCTATTTTTGTCAAACTATTTCCAAACAATTCTCTGTAAATATATTTTTGATAGATATCCTTGAATTTGTACGTATTTTACATATCGAACATTGACGTAGCCATCAAACCAAGCTCCGTTTCCTCCAGACCTAGGGAATTCATTAAATCGCCCTTTACGCACGAGGAGCTCGATCTAGAGGAAATGAGAATTCTGAATTCCACGATTCTCGACACTTCGGCCGTAAACAGACTTTCTCGGTATGTTACCTCGAAGATTCACGGCAGAGCCGCAATAGATTCCGAGTCCAACTGCTTATGCAACGCGGATGCTCGCCCCGATTCGTAGTTTCCACTGTCTTTTTCTAGTTATAAAGCAACCGATTTAAAGCACTGGATTGTACTTACTTCCGACTGGTGAATAAACGGATACCTTGGTTCATGGTCGGCTTCGTGAAAGACAATTTAAAAAGATTTTGGGTTAGGTTCGGAGCAATAAGGAAGATTCCTGTTTTGCTTGAAGATCTTTGGTATTAAAATTCTATAGCTAAATATATACATTTTTTAGTCAACAATTTCTTATTTTTTTCTTTTTTTTTACGGAAATGGCAGTCATTATTCGGCAAATCTTCAAAACTTTCTAATAGAACACAGAGTAACAGTAAAATTACAAGGTCATTGAATGTAGAAACAACTTGGAATGCAGTGAACTTCGAAATGTTTAAAACAGTTTCTAATTTTCGAAACAGAATGACTTGCAGATCCACCAGCTTTTATTGCTATAAATATAGAGCATTTAGAGTCGATAAAATATAAAGTGTTTTATGCAACTACGCGGTGTTATATCTTTGAGACATTGACTTGTTAATAACTTTCTGGCGCACAATACATCGACCTGTTTCGACGACAAGGGTACAATTGAACGATATTGTACCATATCGAGGAACGGTTCGGAATTGACACGAGTGAGCCGTGAAATATGGGCCGCGACTTCAGTCGGGAAAATTAGTTAGCTTTCGTCTAGAGGATAGAGATGAGAGGGTTGGGTAAGGATCGTTTTCGAGCGCATAGCTATCGACTGGAGACCTCGATACCGAGTTAATACTAGAAATGCCAAACGATCGAATCGAACTCCTCGGCGAAATGCTTGCATCTCTGAGTCGAAATTGGCACGGATGTCCGACATCTCATAAGCCGGATCCTCTAGTGAAATGTATGCTATCGTGGCATTCGGAACCACGACCCTCGACGCCGTAATTATCTTTGATGGCGCGCCGAATCGCTGCCATGCTAATTGTTCGCGTTTCGTGCCTTGGGGCGAAGATTCATATGCACCCCATGCTTCTAACGATATGTCGATTAATCGAAAAATCACGCTGCATCAGCAACCTAGCAGATTGGAAAAAAATTAGATTGAAATTGAAGCCTTGTTCGGATCAATTTGCTTCAGTCCAAATTTCTGTTTATATAAGTCAAGTTAGATTACTTGGGTAGTAATTGACATCAGTTCACTGGAATTCAAGTTGTTTGATTCTTGGTGACTTCAACAGCGTCAAAGAAGGTAACGTTCGTTGAAATATCAATAACAATGACAATCAGGAATAGTACGAGCGAATGCGAAATTCATATTGTTCAAGACGTATTTCGAGTTTTAGAAAATAGAAAGTAATAGTATTAAGTAACAACGTTAAATGTACGGGTCAAGTAAAATAAGCTCAGGTTAGATCAGACTTCAGAAATCAAAGCGAAGTAAGTGATAATACGAATCATAGAATATTATTATATATCGATAGAATAAAATGTGAGATAGATCATCGAAGACAAAAATAAAAAAGATAAAGTAAAACATCATTAATGTTTGACATAGGGAAAGATTCTATGCTTTTAAAGCGATTGATCTATGCCGCCTACGAACCTGTCGATTTTTCGCGTATAACAAAAGTTTTCTCAACACCTTCGATGGTAATTTACATAGTAAAAGCTCACAATTTACATAGTATAAAGCTGTAGTTTGATCGATCATCAGCCATTGATGTAGCACAAGCTTGCGTTATATAAATCCACATTTTAAAAGTCTTTTAGTAAAAGTAGGACAATAATGTAGATATAGAATTTGTGCAAATTTTTTGGCAGAAAACTTCTGGGACAGTAGTACAAGAAGACATAGTGTTTTTATTGGAGGCACCTAACGAGGAATTCGTCCTAATTTTCTCTTAAATTTCCTACGACTCTACTTACATTAGCGAGCAAAAGTTTGGAAGCACTACGTGTTCCACGAATCCTGAAATTTTTAAAAATAGCCAGTTTAATTCTCCTATGTTTGAAAACTTTCGAGCATATATTTAGAAATATTTAAATTTTTACTTTAAACAAAGAACGTCAATATAGCCAGAATCGATTCTAAATTTTTGGTTAATAGTGTATGTTCGTGGGATTTAAGAGTTTCGAATTCTTGAGATTTTACAGAATTGCCATAAATTTAACCGAATGGGCAAGGAGACTAAAAATTGGCACGACGACAAGAATTCGGATAGTTGAATTCAAAAGTTGGCGAGTGCATGGGGATTAAATGTTTCTCACGTTGCTACTTTTAAAGTCCAAAACTTTGCTTCGCGAACGTCCAGTTCCAAAGTTCAGGCGTTTCAATCAACGTAATTCGAAAGTCTCTATGTATAGTTTTAGAACTCCGATGATTCGCATATTTCGCCCCTCTTTTTAGCTTCGAGCACCGTTTCGATATTGTCTTTAACTATATCAACGATTGAAAATGAAGATACAAGCTGTCATTGAAACAAATGACCGAATATACCATACAACAGAATGTTAATAGTGTGAAAATTTATTTTGAGCTTCTCTGTTAGTTTACCAAACGACGCAATATTATTTCGTAACAGTAAGTTCCAACTATATCTCACAGCATCCGACATTTTCTCGCCACAATCTGTATGAATGTTAACAACCAACAAAAGTTCGAAATTACCAAGAAGACGTTGAATTTTAACGAGTTCTGCAAAATTTCGCCGGCTTCTTCTCTCCTTGCACTTTTACCCACGATTGATCGACATACATCCCGGAAGTTCTCGACGCTGTATTATTCCTAGGGCAGAAAATGGGGCAAAGATAACGCTGGAAACAAAGTTTGTTCCTTCGATTTTGAATAATAAAGCCACCCGGCGCTCGCTCGAGTCCAATGAACAATGGACGCCTATTTATTTATGTAACGGTGAACTAATTAACGCAGTATGCCAACCTTGTTATGACTAACGTAGATCGCGACTGTAGCGACGAGTGGCGTCGAGTGTTATAATCGTCATTAGTGGACAAACGCTTCCGATAACGTCGTTGCACACTATTTGCGATCACGAAACTATGTTTGCTGTCTTTCAGAATCGATTCATGCCGAATAAATGATTGATGATACTTCGCATCGTTACATTTGAAGTTCAGACATCTATTGATTGGGAATGGTATTAATTAATTTTCAACGTGATAGATATGATCTTGAGATTTTTATTTGTAGAAAATTATAACTTAAGTATAATTGATTAGGAATTAATGTCTGTGTATGGATCTTGGGTTATTAGTCAATAACATTTGAAAACAAGTATTGAAAGATTAGTTATCAATACTACGAAAGAAGATCAACGATTGCTGTCATTCTTCTTAAATCGACATTTTTTTCTTATTGAGGAATTCTTTTACCTCAATTTCGGTACGATATATCATAGAATTCGTGATAGTTAAAGAAAATTGAAAGAAAACGTTCGTTTTAGCAATAAATATTCTGCAAAACACGTACCAAATATTCGTAACAATTCAATAACGAGCGACTGAGATCGCCCATATAAACGAAAGAGTTAAAAAATATTTGCGTTGTATGAAATTGAATTATGGAGAAAATTCGGGTCTTTATTGGCTACAAAAATGACAAATTTCGCGTGCAAAATGAAAAACGCGTATAACAGATGATGAGGGAATTAATTTCGCTCCCTGGTGTTTTATCGGCAGTATGCATTTTCTCGAAAGTTAGCTTTGTTCGCATTGTAAATAAATAAATCGATCATTTTTTCGCGATGGAAATCGTAATCGGTTAGAGCTGACAGTTTCATTTTTAATCGACAGGAATGAGCCATGTATTCGATATCGATTTGACAACAAGTACTTGTAATTTCGTAATTTCCACGTGCAGTTCCGATAAAGAATTCAGGTTTGTAATTAAACAGAACGCTGACCCAGATATGAATTGAAACGTTCATATCCCTTTGTATCGTTTCGATCGGAAGTCAAATATTTCGAGTTCAGCATTCGATACCAATCGCCTCCGAAACGTTCCTTTCATTTTTCTAGTATTCTACGCGCTGAATTTCGCTCGATTTCAACATAACAACGGCGATTATGGAATTACAATAATCGTTGAATTTATGTTCCACGCAATTCGCTTTTATCGAGATAGCTGCAGTACAAAGCAACTCTTCATTTAAAAATACCTATAAATAAATAAATAAAGGTCGTGAACAATAAAAAAGATCGTGTAAAGAAAGATGATTTTAAATGCATATAGATAATTTTTTTTGATCCTTAAAAAATGACGTTATTATTGACATATTAAATCATTTATTAGTATACCTGTATGCATCATAATAATCTGCTTTCTTAAAATTTTAAACATTCCATTTATAATTAGCAAAATAATAACATTTATGACAAAAATATATAGTTAATATATAACAAACAGCGAATAGTCGTCTGTTGGAACTTTCTTCAAAAGTTGGAGGTTTCGTTCGAAATATCCGACATCACAAATAACTTGAACGAAACTCCCGGATTTATCGACCAAAATTGAGTAGCTGGTAACTGTAAAACGAATTTCGCGTCTCATACGAAGAAAAAGAATCCGTCTATTAGATTGGTTGACCGGGTTACAAAGCTAGATCTATCCAGGCCATCGACGAATGCTTCTCCGTAAGCCTAATGTTCTAAAACTATCACAACCTGCACTCAGAAATCTTTAGACGAAGCCACTCCTCCGGCTACCTCATGAATATCGCAACATCAACGAATATTGCGAACGCAACGAAACGACTTACGAGATTCCTGCCATGAATAATCGATGTAACGCGATAGCGTTTCGTCCGCGAATCCAACAAGCCTTCTATGTCGTGTCATTATTCATGTGTTATAGATGTAAATGTCTAAAAAGTGAATCACCGGAATACTCTAAAATATTTCCGAAGTAATTTATAAAAATAGAATAATTTCAATTTTATGAACTCGTCAACTTATACATTATTAAGTCGATTATGAATAAAATTGAAAGACAATGCAAAACGCAGTACGTACTGTAATATAAATTGCAGTTATTATTAAAAAATATAGAACGCTCTTTGAGTCTTAACAAACTCAGAGCAACTTACCAAAGCTTAGACCTAGGAAAAAAGAAAAAAAAAACAAAATTAAACAATAGCTGATTTAATCTCTAAAAATAATAAATGTCCGATAATATTACTCTGGATTACGTACATGATTCAGAAAGATTATTGAAAAATTAAAATCAAGCGACTTAGACAGTACACGTCAGGATCAGGAAACATAGGATAGGGTTAAAGACCGGGACGTATAATCGCACATCTATCGAGCAACCATCCGGCCGTCTTACTCGCGTGACGCGTGTACTTAGCGGTCGTGTGCAGAATATATATTGCATCGATGAACAGCGGAGGATGTCTCGACGTAGGGTTACGCTGGGCTGCGCGTCGCGCGAGGCAAGTTGAGGCAATTGTCTGTAAATGATGAATGTCTGCGAGGCGGTCTAGGAACCGCGGATGTTACATATATACCGGGAGTTACCGGGATCAAATGACAATTACCACCGCAGAACGCCCGGTTGGACAATGACGTATGCGCCGTTCCCGTGCGATGTTTGGCCCGCCAGCGGCGTCAGCCCCGTATTCTAACCTAGAACAAAGGATAATGCATGCTCTTCGCGCTGCTAACAGGACGAAACGATGCCGTCGGCTACGCCGGAAACGGCCTGTGCCTGGAAAACGACGTAGCTTCATTTCCACGGACTTTCACCTTGCGTCTCCCCTCACCGATCCTCTTGGAACCGATTATACTTATATATGCTGCTTCGTCTAAATCGATCCTTCTATGCATGTCTTCGAAGCTGTTCGTTTGAAAAATCAGTTTTAATATTAGATTTAGAGGTAATTTGTGAGCGAAGTGGAAAAATTTCCCGGGATTTTGGACACTTGAAAAATATATGTGGATGTTATATAGGGAGGTATAAATTAATAATTGGTTGACAGTCTAATGCTTTCTAATTTCAGGCAGACGTTCTTTTTCAAAAATTCATCTGATCGGCAGTTAAAATATTCAGTTAATTATCCCATAGTAACAATGCAACACGCTTTCTAAATATATGTTATTTTTTAATTCCGATGAATATAATTTATAAAAGTCGATACGAGATTATAGCTCATCGTATAAATAAATATAGCGTGTCATTCATTATTTAGAACTTCTGTGATTGTAGATAATTCTCGACAATTTTTCATTCTTACTTCGCAAATAAAACTTGATCCTATAGAAAGATGGTCTTAAAAACGTGATAATTGGTCGGCAGCAAGACTGGTGAATAAAAAGGCGTTTCAATTCTTTATCCTGAAGCTTTGACCAAGAATACCACAGAGTTAAAATCTTGAATCAATTAACCTCGTAACCATTGTATACGGAGTAGATTAATGAAGAATTTTTTCTCAGCGACATTTGATTAGCGATCTATGAAAATTTCGACAATAGTCCGGAACATATGTGATAAAGTGTTTTAAACAGGATTTTCGTAATAGATGGCCTGCCGAGATTTCAGAAATGGCAGAGCGTGGATGAAGTTAAGGAAATTGAGTGACGTTGAATAATGAAGAGTATTTATAAAGCTCTCGAAATTTATGTCGTGTGTATCTGTATCTTGCTATCTGTAATTTTTCAACGTAACTCTTCGTCGGTAACGCGGTGCTTCATGGAAACACGTTTTTCACACAACGCAAATGAAAATTACCGAGTGCTAACCATGAAAAATACGAAACATACTTTCACCTTGCGGTTGATAACATTAAAAATTTGACGAATATCAATGAGCTCTTTGATTAGATTTAAAACTAGTGTCACACTTTTATTCAAGAGTTAATGAGGAGATTAATTTTGAAAAAGAAATGGCTATTCAGCAAATAGATTATTCAAACGATTTTAAGACCATCGATTTTTTTCAATGAAATGTATCTTCGTTCATATTTTCGTAGAATGTAAATTGGTGGAATTATTGATATAATCGAGCGAATTGAACCGTAGTTGAAACGTAATTTTTAGGTTGAAACGTCGCAATTTTACTAGCTATCAAATTTTTCTTTTTTTTCTGTATTGCATTTTATACATTTTATATATAAAACTTCTTCATAGTCTAAATAAAATAACATTCACGATGAATTTTCGAAACATTTCGATTATGCTCGAGTTCCACTGGAAACTTCGTAGCTGTCGAATCGTCGGAAACACGAAGTTAATTTTTAGCGAATCATCTTTTGGGATGGCAGCTTTGACTGCGGTTTTCAATAATTACCGCGTGCCGTTTTTGAAATAGCCGAAATCGAACATAGTTCGGTATTTGGAGCTGTTGCGAATCCGAAGTGCTTTTATAATTGTCGATTCAGTAAAAAATTCTCGCATGATTTCTTCCGCATATTTGTGTTTGTTACTTTTTGAAAGTCGAGCTAACGCTGGGTAAAAATTGTAAAGTGGCGAAAAATCGAACGTCCGGGTTGTTTTCTATCACAAAGTACGTTTTGTGCAATTCGATTTAGAAAAATGTTAAATTATCTTTGTATCAACTGCCAACACGAATAATATCGCTGTAAATATTTCGATATTAAATCGACGTGATACGACAAAGTTGTTAATATATTGTATAAGAATATGAAAAAAGTATATTTCACCTAAAAAAGCATCGATGAAAAGTTGTATTATTGACATTTTGTTCGAACAAAAATCTAGAATTATTTCACATAATACTTAAATATTATTTAGAACAAATATTTTAAATTTGTAGTCAATTTGGAGCAGTTGATCTGCCTTTTCTACGAAAAGAAGTATTAGAGCGGTAAAACAGTTAAAACATAGATTCTTTCTAGGACAATCAGTTCCATAATTTTTTATTGCAGAGGAATCAAATTAAGTTCCCTTCCAACGAATTCCAGGTTATCAATTGAATATCCTTTGGCACGATGGTGGTTCTTTTCAAACGGTTGGTAGAAAGGTCCATATTCTCAAAGAGTTCGGCGAGAGATCTTTTCCAGTTTCTTGGAAAATGATCACCGCTTTCGGAAATAGAGATCAGTTCTGAAGTTACATAGCTGTAGGTACGAAAGAGTCGTTGAACGGTAATTTCCGTATCCAAAGTTGGAGATCTGTTTATCCATAACTTTTACAAAGTTTATTGTTGTCTCTTTAATAAAAAAGAACTTGAAGCAATAACAGAATTGTATTTTTTCCTGGAAAACAAAATATATATAAGTATAGATACAAGAAACGATAAATGTCAAGATTATTTTCCTACGAAATTTCGATGGAAGAAAGTCATTTATTTACGGTAGAGCATATAATTTTCTGAGGAACGAACGATTTCTATCACTCAGCCGAAGGGAGATCTTCCACGAAACAGAGAGCTCGAGTGGTTCTTCGATTCATTTAAAATTTGTTTTCAATAATTCAGCCTGGTGAGCTCGAACGACGCGACAGCTAGGAAAGAGATGGAGGGGGCGGAGGAAAAGCAGAGTTTCGTTGGGATCGAGTTTAATTCACGGAGGAGAGTGGCAGGTATTAAGTAACGAAATTAATCAGTCTTAGGCGCGGCGACGTAATTCGACTATTTCATCCTGAATCGATATGAATATCGAATCATAGCCAGCTCGATAAGTAATTTACGAACGCGAAGCTACCGATCTCTCATGTGTTGCCTTATAGTCTCGATATTCGAAATTACACAAATGTAAATGAAATTTTATTTACGAAACAAGCACATAGATCTCTTGCTTGTATCAATTCAAATAGTAATCATCTTTGTAACAAAAGTATTCATTGTTACACTAGCAAGATTTAGCTTTATCTATTAGTACAAAATTTCATCTTCTCTGAATTGTTTCTCCAGCATCTACTTGTAAACTGAGACGAATAAAAGTGATGAACAAATTCCTGATGAAATTCACGAAACGTAGCACGCAGAATTAAAGATGTTATATCGAGTTCGAGCGGGTGGCTCGTTAAAGGTTATTTATCTGAGAGTTTTTTTTTTTTTGCACTGGATGGCGCAAGCTCGCGCGCAAGCAGATTGATACGGTCTCCTTTTTCGATATCGTCGCTCGTATATCAACTTCTATTCAATCAACGTATCTTGTTCTAAGCTGGGATACAAACCCACCTTAAGCACCAATCGCGGTGGTTGAACTTGATAGATGGTTTCAATTCATGGACGCGCGAGAATACTGGCAGAAGGATCTAGAAATTTGGCCGACGACAAACGCATAAAGCATTCATAATCTTCCGATACATCAATCAAACACGTCGATCGGCTTGGCACCCCATACACATCTAGCGATATAATCATAGAACAATTTTGCGTAATACACAATTTGGGGTGCAAATTCTACAAATACTTTAATATTTTTTATGCAATGCAATGTATTCTTTCATTCATTGTTTGTTTCTTGTTCACAAACTTTTCTGTCTGGTATCTGTGCGATATTTTAATCCATTAAGCAGGAAAATCATTTGTCAGCATCGAGATCATTTATCTATCTTACATTAAGTGTCATCGTACATTCAATGATTTTGCGTTAATAATAAATTAACTGCTGTTTGTATTTGAAATTTTACTTTACGACAATATTAAATTAGATGTTGTAGGAAGCAAAGCTTCAAACTGAATTTGATCATCTTCCAACTGGATCGTCTTCAGGTTCCGTAAAATATGAACGGTTAGATTATTCACAACCTGTAAGGGAAAGTGTTAGTATCTGCCAAATAGACGCTTTGCATGACAAACAAAGGATGGTAGAGCTCTTCTACGCCATTAATTTAACAGTGGCGGAGTAATAAACACACATAAGGGTCTGAATACTCTCTTACGCTACGTTAACCTCGAGTATCGCCTGTCCTAATAATTCATATCTTGTTACGTTCCTAACTAGTATATCTAGAATATACGCTGATTGCACATTATTTTCATTAGATTGATGAATTTTAACGATGTTCGTATCTTATAACGATTAACTTAAATTGTTCTTGAATTAATATTTACAGAATAGAAAGAAACTTTCTTTGAATACTATATATTCAGAATATATTCTATGCCGAATTTATATATTCTCCTCTCCCCCCCCCCTTTTATAATTCTATAACTATTTTTTTTTAAATATACTAAAATCCAATCTCAACTCCATCCTTAAAATATTACACTAAAACACGACGCTCGGTATTAATCGCTAGCATGGTGGAAAAATACGCGGGAACAAAAGTTAGCAGAACACAGGATGGTCAATCCTACGTTCATGGCCCCTAAATTTCACGGGGACGCGATTTTATCCCGTATTAATCCCGCGGATGGCAAGCTGTCGTACTCTTCACGCGGCCAGCGCGCTCCGTTTGCAACATATTGCAAATCCATTACGAGCGGCGTGCTTTGGCTCGTAAAGTTTATCGCGTTATCCATGGTCAGGCGTGCCCGAAATGCACGCGCAATATTCCTGTCGTGGAGTGCATTTCTATGCAGCCGTTCCCCATAAAAGTGAAAAACTTCCCTTTCAAAGTATCCGTAAAATTCCACGGCCGTTATACACTGGCCAGTGAACGCGCGATGGCGTCTATACCGCTATGGTTTTGTTTCGTTGCGCTCTCGATTATCTATGCGTTTACGTGAATCACCCAACCGGTCATATTCACTGTGCTGAACGGTTATTAGAAGAGTGATTTTGTTGCGTGTTTATCATCGACTTGGTTGTCAATATTTTGTTGAAAAATTGTTCTCTTCTTTTTAACGTTTAATGGCTTCGGATTTTTTGAAATATTTTCTGTAATTGATTTTATATCTTTGCATTTTATCTTACTTAGACAACATAAGTACTTAGAAAAATATAAGAATTCTAAGCACAACTTGGATCTTTAATGACGTTTTAATGTTTGATATAAATTCTGAACTTTGTATCACATTTTATAATAAAATTAGTATAGTAAAATTTTTGCTAAGTATCAAGTTATATAATGTTTCTTTTAACGATCGCTTTCCCCGTTTTGATACAAATATAGTAACTGCTCTAAGTCTGCTGAGCGAGGCTGAGACATTTGTAATCCAAAAGTAAAACGGTGAATGCGAAAATCTTGAATCAACACGAAGTGCTAACAACGTCGGATTGTCTGTGAAACACTTCGATCTGGAACGCGCGATAAACGCGCTCGATCTAATCCATTAGCGGCAACGCGAAACTAGCACGCGCATCCGTAAAATAAGACTGTCTTCCAGTCGAACGTCACTGGATCGTGTTCGGTCCCGAGTTTTCTTTATTTATTTCTCTCCGTCTCCTTTTCTTTTTTTTTTTTTTTTTGCTTTTTTTTTAAAAGGATCCGCGGATCGGTTTCTTCCGATGCGCGGGTGATGTGCTCCGGTTGACCTATTTCTAAATCCCAGTTACAGCGGTGACAGAGAGATCTGGGATCGTCAAAGAGCATCGAGAGTATCCGAAGATTCGAAATCCAGATGGATGAGCATGCAGATAGCCGGATCGAATGTGATGGCGTACAAAGAGATAGTGTTGACCACTGATAGAGACGTGGGCAGAAGTAGGGAAAGAAATAAGGTGAAGGAGAAGAAAGAGGGAATCGATGGGGCAGAGGGAATAGACATCAGGGAGTAGACAGTACTCTGCATTTTATCCGGATAGATAGAGTTGTTTCAGATAGAGGAAACTTACGTTGGTAGCTTCTGTTGTATACCAACATACGAAATGAAACAGGTACTTGGAAAAAGATAGATTCGATATTATAATATTACATAATGATATAATAAAAATGGGTGTAATTTTCGAAGAGAAAATCAAATGCGAGAGAAAATCATTCGTACGCTTTACGATAAAATTGTCATTGTGGTAAATAAATTCTCAATGATGGTTAAAGACTTAATCGTTTCAATTCATGGAGTTCATCAGTTTGCCACCTGAAAGGCGTAATTAGCCCACCAAAATTTTGAAGAAGGTTTGTGACAGATTTTTCATATAGATCGTAACTGAACACGATGTATGGCTACGATCATTGACAGAAGGTCAGTTTCGAAAGAGAGCTAGGATGTTGAGGAAAGATAGGTTTGACAATGAACAGTCCTCCAACATCGGTATGTTGGAATATTAAAGTGGTACTGAAAAATGTACATTTTTGGAGGATAGACAGGTATACGTAGACAAGATAATATTCCGGGTTTTGTGCAAGTTTTCCAATATTTCTGACAACGCGATATTTCACTTCCTAGGAACGTTTCTCTATAGTGCACAACGTCCAATAGTTAGAGGTTCCTAGACCTTTGACGTCATTCATATTACACTGTCTACACTCCATGAGTTCTGTACGCGAACAATGTAGCGGACAATTTGACAGCATACCGACAGATCTTGCTTCGAGAAATTTCAAACTGTTAATCCAGAAACTATTATAGTTATTCTTGTCTGTCCATTAAGAATAATTATCATTCGTAGAAATTGTCAAATTACGCTATCAATTAAATTTCTAAAATATCTTCCAACATGTAGATTACTATAGTAATAACAGTAATAATTGCATTACAATAGTCAGAAATAAAATTATTCCTACTAGTCGTGCAGATTGCCGATATTTCGAACGTAATCGTTCATCTATTCAGAAACTTCCTGTATCTTTAATATATCGTTATGTTAGTATTAAAATTAGATTGTCACGAACATACATGCCACATTTTGCACGAATTAAAGCGAATTAATTAACCTTTATGAAACTTTGACTTTGTGCCCAAAAATAGTTCCTAATTTAACACATTTCCTGTGACGTGGTTTACATCGTTCGGATATTCGGATGTTTAGTATAAAATCAGAATCACGTAAGTATCAGTAACTCTATAAAGTACCTAATTTTTATTTTTGTTTCATTATTATCTCCTAAACTATTTGTTACCCGAAAAGATGTTTTAAATGAAATTTACTTTATTTTGAAGAAGATATCTTACGATGAACACTTTTATCTAGGTGAAAGTACCATTTATGATCGTTTGATGTCCAACTTTTCTGTAGGTTCAAAAAATGTACCTTATCTTTTGCGTTCGCAAGAAGAATCCGAGTGTCAATACATTGATTTATTCTGTCCCTGAATGGTAGTTCTACCTCTTCGAAAGTTACCCTGGTAAACATGAGTATCGATAAATCGTATCGTTCGTGTGAGTTTACGTCACATTTATGACCATACCGACAAATTTCTATGGCGAGAAAAATCTTACAGCAGTTCAGTGAAGCTAGACATCGAATGCTCGTAAATTACCTTGAATGACTTCCAAAGACCCATATGTCCTGTGTCAATGAAGTCGTTTCGAAGCGATACGGTTCTATTAAAAGAAAAAGGCTTTGAAATGTTGAAGGTACATTGGTTTAAATTATTTCTTTTTTATAATTTAAGCTACTACTAGATAAAGTTTAAATTGTCTTAAGAGGTAAGTAAAAGGGAAGTTTGTTAGTAATCCAAGGATTAAAAAAACCTTAATAAAATAAACGTGGAAAGATTCTTCAACTTCCCTTAAGATCAGAAACTTTTCATTAATGATGTCCATTAATAAAATAATTTCACTTTTGCAAGCGTCGGTAAACATTTCAGCTTCTACAAACATTGTCATACGCATAATTCAACACAACGACCCCCGGACAGAGAGGAATCAGTAGGAGGATCGTCAAGTCGATTCCTCAGCTCCCTAGCTGACACCGCGATCCGTCATTTACGAGCAATTAGATGCTCCGAGTAGTATATGGCCAAATGGAGCATCGTCTATACGGGGAAGCTTCTACTTATCTATCGGCCATTCGATCCCCGGCGTGCCAGTATTATCAATCTAGTAAGCATATCGTGGTTGGGCAGTCCTAGCCTGTACCACCTATCAACCTAATCTACTTGCCTGGCTATATGCGTGTCTGTACGGTGCAAACATCGCCATTGTATCTATCTGTTGAACTGCAGTGCGGCTATACACAGGATAATAGCATCGAAAATGATTCTATTCTCGGAAATAATGGCATGGTCGCGCACCTCATAACATCCAATCAGAGAGCGTCAACTTCACAGGGTCATACGCCGCTTTTGTTACGATGTGTTCACTTTTAACGTTGATTATTCGTCAATGCGATTCCTGTACATCTTCCCTCCTAAGAATGGACAGCATTAGGGGGCATTGTTTCTTGATACGATCATTCTGGTGGTTGCGTCTTGGCATGTTCACAACACAGAAACAGGATTAGAATGTGTAATATAAGGACTCGATGATTTGACAAGTACTAACCGATGTTGCAGTATAAAGTACACTGATAATTCTCGTACTTCATTCGCTTTACACAAGCATACTCGGCTCCCCATATTATTTGCCCGCGTCTGTCATAATTAACGTAATATCACCGAATACTCAATATCATCTCTACCCTATATATTCGCGATCAAGCAGTTCCGCAGCCACAAATCAAACCCCTAACCTGTAAGCCCTAATCGCACCAAAATCCAACACAAACAAAGCTAATACCAGGCGATTAAAACAAATCACTCGCATCTCCATACGTGCATACACTGGATGTAAAATTTCAGTATATACAAAAGCGTTAGCTGGTCGAACGATACGAATCAATCGTCGCACGGTCACGTCTGATACGCGTCTGCTTTGACGCAAAAGCTTGGTGAAGTCTGACAGTGGCGCAGCCGAGCACACCGGCATTCTAATTACCGACAATAGAGTAGGGACCAATTCGAAAGGGGATAGAAACTGTATTACTGACAATGGGGTAGATATGCGCGACGCCGGCACGTACTGGTCGGAGTTCGTTTGTTTCGACAAATGGAATTGGTAACAGGATTATGACCATTACCTCTTTGCATCGCAACTACTGTTGCCTCATGCGTCTGCTTTCACTTGCTTCTGCTAATACAGCCGTTATTGCATCTGTCGCCACTGTCCTTTGTACGATCGACGCAACGTATGCATCAAAGTGATCTTTGATGATCGGTGATAATTCACTTAGTCAAGAATTTATTATAATTCTTCGCGATTAAAAAAATTGTCCTTTCCCTTCGCGCGGATAAGTAAATTCTATAGGTTAATTAAAAATTATGTTCACTATTTAAACAATAGATTCATATTTCTTAATATTTTCAAGAGTATGAATATATCTCGTGTGTAATTATAAAGAACAACAAATATTACCATGTAGCATCCACAGCTCTTTAAAGTGGTTAAGCAGAAAATATAATAAACGATTATATTTTATACCGCGATGAATATTACGATGCGCGGTAGCTCATTTTAATTCCTTATTATAGCTCGGGTATAATCGCTCACACGTCGTTTAGCTTACGAAGTAAAGTTTCACTCATAAATCACCGCGAGGATACGAGAGAAAGTAGCCTATATAGAATATAGGTAGAGGAATCCATTTACCATGTTTCGACACGATACTCGCGGAACAAATTGATTTACCGGTTCGTGTAATCGCTCCGAGTGAATTGCGTTTAGTCCAAGCATCCTTAATTTTCCTTTCAAATCCATGTAAATTCCAAATTCTCTTCCACCTTGAAAAAATAAATCGAACATCTTTTGACGTATTCTAAAAAACATATTTTCAAAGAGTACGCGTAAGAGAAATTGATGTCAAGCTCATCCTTTCTTTCAATTTTCCTGCGCTTCGTATTATATTTTCCACTCTATATATCATTCAACTTTTAGACGTGCTGCTTAACTAAACTCAACGAGCAACAGATTTTCGATATTCTATCAAGTAGATTTCAAGTTTTCGTGAGAGGAAACTTAAAATTTTCATCAATATAAAAGTACGAAAAAAGAAAGTAGAAAAAATGAAGCAAGAAAACATCGAAAACATAGTCTTTATAGCTTTTGATTTTATTTCATTGAAAACGGCTCTTTAAAAAACCTCTTCTATTTTCAAGGAGTGAAAGGAATGGTACTCTCGCTGTACACGAAAGTATCGACATCGAAACTTCATTAGCTTACCTGATTCGGCGGGATTGTTTCACTTTGGTTCGAGAGAAATTCGCCAGCAAAGTCACAAAGTCCGCGAATTAAGGGCTCGTTAAATAGCACGGCTTCTCGCTCATTACTTAGCCGCGTACGCTAATCTCCTTTTCCGGATGTGGACGATTCGCCGACTTAACTTGCGTTCGTAAACTACGTTGCATTACAAGTCGATTTCGAACACTCCTGAATCTTCTTTTCGCCCAGGGGAAATTTACAGACTCCGCTTTTACCTCTGAGCGTATCGCTGTTTCGCTTTAACGCCGAGTACCCAGACAAATTTTACGGAAATAGAGTTCCCCGGACGCATCATTATCGAGATGTTCCATTCGAACGAAATTATCGACATACGTGGAAAATGTTGCTCGTATAAAGTTATCAGCTAACAGTAATGAAGGATTTAATGATATGAACGGATTTTGATTCGTTAGTGTCACTATGGATACTTCCGTAGTTGCTAGAAGTATTTTCTTTTTTGATTAATAACTGTTTGGAAAATTTCAAATGTTTTACGTATTTTGAATACATACAGCACGTCTCATTATTATTACCATTGTTGTTCTAAGTTTCTATACGTCATAACCTGAATCACGCAGCAGATTATTTCAATTTACAAAACTAACTACAGGTACACGGAACTTCTAAACGACCAAAAAGAACAATTAAAGACATTAATCTGATAACTGAGTTTACCAAATGCCGACAATGCACGCGTACCTCAGAAACGAACTTTCCTACATATACGTCCGATGCGAGCGCTCCAGTAAACGTTAAGTGTGAATGACAAGTGTTTAGGAAACTGCATGGCCAAGTAATCAGCGTACCATTGTACCCCGGAACCGCGAGCATAGAAATTTCGATCGTAACTCATCTCTCGTTCGCAAACACTGGCCCAACTTTTCCCGGTCGGAATTTCGCGACAAAGCAACAACAAGAACAACAACGGCGAGAGCCGGTCGTCCGACTGACTTCGTCGGAGGGAAACATATACGTACATAGGATCACCTGAACGTGTCGTTTTAATTCACGTATCAAATGGTAATTCTGGATCGGTGGCGTGTCTGAGAGTATCGGCGGAATGCAGGCAACGACGCAGGTGGAAAGCGACTCTGGCAAGCGTATATAGGGCGTTCGTAGGCAGATAGCGCACAAGCAGCAGCGGCAGCTAATGAAGATGTTTGTCAATACTGGCACGTTACCGTATGCCGTAACTGTTACTCTCTCTCACTCTCTCTCACTCTCTCTCCCTCCCTCTCTCTCTCTCTCTCTCTCTCTCTCTCTCTTACACCCCCAGTTTGCTGTCTATATCGTCTTTCCTCTGACACGTATTCGTGTAACGGCGCGTAAGTGTTTGTATCGGTCTCTGTATGCTTTGTATATGCATATACATATATATGGAGCGATACACGTGTAGGTCAGCGAGCAGGTCGAGCATGGCTCGGTATAAGCGCACATAGGTTCTTCGTTAACCCGATGGTGCTTAAGCTCGTTGGAGTAGGCAAGACGTGCTTCGTTACAGTTAATATCGAGTTATAACCGAATCATACCGCGTTGCACCGAGTTAAATCTTACTTAGGCGAGCCTGACGTTACTCACCGACAATTATCTCGGGCTCGAGGCAAACTCGAGACGAGGCCAACTTGCGACGAGACTGTAGCGTTCCAGCGGATTTTCTTGCAGTGACACTCGTCCGCGCGCAACTGCGAGCACCGTTTTGTTTACGCCATGTTGCGCTGGCCCACGCGAGAGACCACGGGATACCGGTTTTAATCTTGGGATTTCATTTGAATCGCAACGAGAGTTTTCTTTGCGCTTGATGAGGGGCAACGGGACGAAGGAAAATTTATGATTTGCTCCTTGAGAGGATGGATGTTCGCAGAATGGTAGAATTTTGACGAAATACGCATGAATCGTGCAGCGAATGGAAAATGTAGACACGTGTGATGATCGTTCTAATTTTCACGAACGATGGCTATCACCAAGTAAGAATATCTTGACGGTATTTTTTAATATAAATTATTGAAATTATTTCACCTTTTTTATATTGCGTATACGCGATAAGCAAAACGTAAACACTTGCACCGTCAGTTAGAATTCTGTTTGAAATTGGAATTGCAACCGATTCAGCGAAATTTAAACGCGAAAGATACAAAATAATTTCAGATTAACAAAAAAATGTACATCGCCTTGATCGGAAGTCCATAGTACATATTTCGTTAATTTGGGAACTCCATTGAGAATATCAAATTAGAGTGATGCTTCGTATTTTCGTTAATTTCCTTTCCCTCCATTTTCGAATTGATACGATATTTTTATCCCTTCTTAATTATTTAATCATATTAGCCAGTCAGAAACGTAGCGATAACACCTGAACGTATCTGTTTTTCTTTACAATCAATGATATTACAAATAACAATGTAATTTCAATCGATCCGTATCATTAGCAACCGGCTGAATAATAAACTTAAGTAACAAGCAAGCGTTCGTTGGTTGTTTCAGTAATTGTTAGGGGTAAAATTAAACGTTTAATCGTGACGAATAAACGTGACCCTAGCGAGCATGTACAGAGATTGTACTATACTTATTGCATTAAATCATGCTACGCGTTCGCCTATGTTATTTGAACTTTGCAAAATACTACTTTCAGATTGTGTTTTCCTTTGCGTGCTAATACCACCATCATCGTAACGGAAATTTAATTTAGCTGAAAATTCCTTTTTCACTATCAATCTCTTAATTCGTTAAATGAGAGACAAACAAACCGTAAACCACAATTTTCCATTCTTCTCGGGATATCAATGCCACAAAGTAAATATCACGGCTACTATTACCAATTTACACGTAACGACGTTGAAATTCCAGTGAGCTCGGCGCGTTTGCTTTCTTCTTCCACCGCATCCAGGTTAAGACTCGATCGTTTAAGCCGACGACGCTCCGTAAATGTCCATAGTGAAACACATTCTGCTACTGTACAGTGTGTTGATGGGAGAAGGTAGGAAACGGCTAAGAAACGGGACATTGTCCGCAATAAATTTCAATCGGCACTTACATTTTAAAATGCTCGAAGCTTAAACACCCCGCTGCGTAATTTCAATTGAACGGCACTATCTTCCACTACGACCTCCCTTCGTTGGCTGAAATCGCGACGTGATTGCGACGCCCTCGACCACACTGCTGCTAACTCCTTTTACGTCCGACATTCGTAACAACCAGGTGGAGTACGCTAAGCAGAGAGTCTGAGAATGCAATAGATCAAATATTTCGATGAGAAGTAATCCCATCTATCAGTTTTTTACTTTGATTTTCCAACTTTATATTTATCACAACGTTCACTTAGTGAAATACAGATTTGCTTCTTATTGAAAGTATATAGATAGCTTTCTATTGGAACAGGATGCATCTTGAAGTTGTGAACTATGAAATTTCACACCCGTAGCATACTAAATTACTTTACAAAATTTATTAACTCGACAGAATTTAATACGGATTATCAAAATAATCGAACTGCAACTCGTATCGACTTTCGGAACGTTCCGCTACAATACCCAACGATTACTATAGGATGTGAAATTTTTTTATTGTCGCTATTCGCGCGATAGTAAAATCGCGCCATGTTCGTTTCACGATGAAGAGTTTAAGCGTTCGATGATCATCGTTTCTAATGTAAAAAGCAGCCTGCACGCGCTGCCAAGTTCTAAACGTTATCCTTAAGCAGAAACTGTAGATGTCGACCAGCTGGAGATTCTCATATGCGAGAGACCACGATAATGGAGATTACTCGCCGATTTGACGCTCCGACAACCTGCCATGTACACTGGCTTATCTCTTGTTGATAGCTACTGACTTGCGAATACGATATTTTGTCGAGCTCTTATCTCGTCAGCGTTGCCAGATGATATTTTGATGTAGTTTCGGTTGAAAGTTCGTGTGTCGGATATTTTACGTATTTATGTTCAGATTTATTTTTAGAGAATGACGTTACATGGAGAGGTACACCAGATATTTTGAATTTGAATTTTAAATGAACCGAATATTGTACTTCATAGTAATAAAGCAAACAGCCGAGCGAAAATACTTGCAGATCTATGTCATAATAAAATTTATTCAAAAAGTAGAGTTGTTAATACGGTTTGATAGAATAATAAGACAAAAACAAAAATGAGAAGATAATAAATGTGAAATATTTTTACGTCAGGATTGACCCAATTTGTTCAAGAGTTAAAGAGGAATTCTAATCTTAATCTTTATTTTTTATCTTGAAGAAGATATGTGAATATGCATGGCATATATCAATATATAGAACAACCAAACAGAGCGTTAAAATTCCAATTGGATGAGCATCTTAAACAAAAAAAAGAAGTTTAACCCTAGAAAGAAATATCCCAGCTGCGCGTTTCTCAGCAATATTTCAATAGCGTTGGTGCGTGATTCGCGAACGTTTCTCTCTTCTCCTCCCCGCGAGACATAATTATCAGTACCGTTAAACGGCTCACCGAAATAAATTTTTCGTCGAGATAGACAGCATCTCCCCGGGCCACGATAAACCTCGACAGCTGAGGCCGGCTGCCAGGATACACTTACGTGTGTATGTTACTGGGCAAGATCATCAATTTTAAAGTTACGCGGCGGAAGTTTATTCCACGCAAAAGGCAACGGGCATTGTGAAGTTGTTCAAGTTGTTGGAACCCGGCACCGACTTGTCCCTGTGTCCCAAACCCCTGTTCCCGCGCCGTCCTGCTCACCCAAACCGCACATTCGCGCACCCTGTCGCCCCGGCGAAATGCAACCGTGGCCTGGTTTAAAGCCGACCTGTACGGATACGTGCTATGGGACACGATTCTGGAGCAAATTCGTGTCCTGTTCGTATGCCCTCCAAGTACCAGTTACTTTCGTTCGGGATCATTTGTTTTTCTCGCTCGTACCTAGTCGAATTTTACATTCTAATCTCCTGCACATTTCTGGTACCTTGGATCGTGTAATGTCAAGGGAGCTTTTGGCAGATTTGGAGAAAAGATTCTGATTAGATGGAGTTTCTATTCGATTTTCAGCAAAGTGATAGAATCCCACCAACATAAGCACCCATTTTCATTTATCAAAACGTAAAGCTGAATTTTAGAACTGAAACGAAAAATGGACAATTTGTATATCCATCAGCTCTATTCGATACAATTTCGTCACACAGCTCACTGTTGTCGCATTGCGAAACGAACGTCCCAGATCGACATCGAGAACATTGGCAGATTATTCTCCCTTATCGAATCTACGCGTGATCACTTCCACGTTGTCGCGACCGAACCGTTTTTGCCAAGTCCCGTGTCGCTGGTGCGTGTTACGGTTTCCCGATAAACCGAATTAATTCGAACGACAGCAGCACCGCCGCTGCACCCGTGCTCGTCCTTGCACCGAATACGGTCGCGCCTCGCCGCTCGAAACAATAACCCAACACTTTCATTAATACGCACGGACGATTAGCGTTGGTAAATCTGTCGGGTGCACGCGCGGATCCGGCTATTTACGCGTGTCTTTTGTTCTGTCGATGCCGGGTCCGGCGATCGTTTGTCGCGAAAACGTACGGCACCCACGCGAATGCCTGTGAACCGACCAATACTGCGCGAACGGCCATTATTACGCTCAACAGAAATTGAACGGGTCGCCGAACGAACGTGTCGTGACGAACGATATCTACGCGTGGTGGCTCGCTAAAAAATTCCGCCAGATTAACGCCACGCAATGGATACATCTATACAGGTTGGTGAGAGGGTACGCGCGTATACCCGGCCGGAAACAACCAGATGAAAAACGAACCAAATGACGATTTAGTGGCGCGTGGTCGCCAACGGCCGGAAAAATTATTCATCGATGTATTGTCCATAAAATTGAATCGTTAATGAGTGCGCTTTGAAGTCGATGTGCATCGGAGCCAGGACCGATTTTAATATTCATTGCGCCGTATGTAGCGACGAGGTTCGAATCGTAACAACAAGATATGATTGAAAGGTTTGAAGATTGCCACATTTGATCGGCGTGAGGCTCTTTTTATGACATTAAATGTCAACGATAATCGGTGCCTCAATAGAAGCGTTGTAGGTCTTCCTATGGCAAATAGAGAGTTATCATTTGATATAGATAGAAGTGTTAATCTAATCGTGGAATGATCAGCGTTGAGAATTGCATGTTGAATATGGTTGACATTGAATATGAAATTTAGATCGATGGACTTTGTTGAAGATTAGATATCAAAGAAAATCATATATAAGATTTAAATGAATGTTCCTATATTCTTGAAGCATTTAATTATTTTACCAGAAACAAATAGTACATTCGATTTAAAATATATTTCCAGACGAAAACACTAAAAATGTTTTCAGAGACTAGAAACGCGTTCTCAGAATTCTAATTGGATCGAAATGATCCATTTGGAGAGGAATGGAGAAAGGATAGGACGAATAAATTTGCACTACGTCCTAGGAACGATAACAAATGACGAAAACAACACCAATGGTAAGACGATAACAACGTTATCCCAATTCTGGTAGGACAGTTTTGCGAGTTGTGGCTATTGGAAGATGTACGAGTGATTCGGTCGCATTCACCCAAGTCACCTTAATCGGATATTCGGCCACGCTTCCTTCCGTCCGTATCTTCCTGCCGTTTCACGCGGAATTAACGGTCTTAGCGCGTCCTATATCAATTCGACTCGATCTTGTTGACGTATTATCTGCAACGACGCGTCCTCGCTCCGAACACGATCTCCTACACGCTCACACAAACTCACAATCACATCTATACACGTTCGCGTGTTCGTGCATGCGCACCGATATCTGAGAGATGCGACACAACGAATGCAGCGTAGCGGCGGTAATTCAAGTTGAACGGCCAGGGTCGAGATCGTTAAACCACCGAGAAGGGCTGATAATGATTTTGACCCAATTAATTCGAGTTGGCGTCATTTACCACGGCACTGCCACCTCAACGGAAAAAGGACTTATGCCACGGTTTGCGCCTGCACGATCCATCTTGTTAGTGGTCGAACGTTCGACTGTGCTGAAAAAAGATGAAACGATTGTTAAAATAACGAGGTTGTATCAATGACTCGAAACGACTTCGAGCGTTACACGAAAGCAACGAACACTCTCTTTCGTTGTTGGTTAATTCTAAGAGAAAGCTACTTTCTACGATCGTAGTATTCTCTAGCAGTTTTTAAAATATTAATAGATGTGACACACACACACACATGATTAATTACTAAAATTAAATTTGTTTTCTTGATAGTGGGGAGATATTTGCGTTTCAAGTTTAGTCACCGTACGAAAATAACGCCATTTATTCTGATCCTTGAGAAACCAAGCACGATTTTAAGAAATATTAAATTTAAAATTTGTAATTCAATAATGAAAGAAATGTAACAGAATAACGGAGACACGGTGACAATTGACATGCTATTAATATCCCTAATACAATTACTACTTTTCAACCGCAGTACTTTCCGAATTAATTATTCAGAGCAGCATAGTATTAATTTAATGAAAATCGTCGTTAATACTTTTTGTAACTAAATTGGGTCTTGTTGATTTCATGTTTGGACGTTAATACCGGTTTCAAGACTGGGTATTCCTGCAAGAGAAACTCGCCAATGTCGCATTAATTAGACGCCCCTAGTCTTGAGCTGCTTCAATTAACAGGAACCTATTGTACTTGCTGACTTGATTGCTACTTGTTAATTGCTGCCTATTATGTTAAGGATCAAGTATCCGATTGGTAAATAAAAGACTGAATAAATTGAATTTATTCTTTAACGACGATTCGTCCCTGAAACCTGTTGAAGATTCGACAAATATTCTTGGAGTGTTTGAATTTCTTAAAGTACGTTTAATGCATTTTGCTGCCTTTTTATTGTGTAGATATACCAACGCGAGTCCAGCCGTAAAATAGAATAAACGAAAAGAATGCTTCGCAATGAATAACTCTTGTTAGTCCTCCTCCCCTGGTTTCGGTGGCAAAATTTCTCTCTATGTGTTTTTCTTCAGAAATAATGTCGCGAGATTAAAACCAGTAATTATAAAACGCTCGTGTACTATCGTGGACTTTATTGCTGGCCGGTCTAGGGCATAGGCTCTGGAGAAAAGGTTTTAAAACGCGCCGTTCCTCAGAAATAAGTTTAGTCAGGAGATTCCTTAGCTGCGTGCGTAACCTTAAATAACTCCGTGCAGTTTACAAAAATATAAATGCAAGCAGAGATAAACGAAATTTATGTTTGCGAGAAGAAGGTGATTAATTATGTGATTGAATTGTTCAAACTGCGCTACATATATTAATTCACTTAAAGAATACAGAGATTATGTAATACATTAAACGAAATAATTGTTTTCAAAAGTGCCGCAATATATTTGTACACCTTCAATGAGGATATACAAATTTTCATATAAAGTCGATATCAATGGAAAATCGGTAAAGTGTTCCCTAACGTTCATGGCATACAAAAAGGAAAATCATGACAGGAATAAAAAGTTGTTCCAACTGAAAACAATGTTAAAATTCAACCATCCACACAAGCATAAGCTTTCATAATAAATTCAAACATGTGTCATATACCCAAGCATCTATTTTAATCTCGTGTAACTAAGTTCGCGTTCCATTTCCTGACTCGCGTAATCTACTATGTACGTATCCATCCTTTGAAGCATTATGCAAACAAACCTGTTTTAATATCTGATCGACGTGTTTAAGGAAAATTTCACTGTTGCCACGTTCATGAAAATTCGTCGAATTTAACGCGATACTTTAAGTAATTAAAACCGACATTTATTAGCGCGCGATATATATCACGTTCTTATAATCCTATCGATGAATTACGAGAAAAGACTGGAAATTGTTTCGAATTCTGGCGCAACTGGGCTATACACCTACCTATATGCATGCATGTACCTGTACGTATATACACGTTGAAGCATCGACATCGATTCCTTTTTAGTGCATAACTCCTGCTGCCGTGTTGCAATGATGAAATGCTGTCGATTATTCGCATCTTAGAGCATCCAATTTGCATCGAGCCGGATTCGGATTTGGAAAAAATTTAAAAACGTGTCATCCCTGCGTCTTTTGCCTCGATTTTCGTCTTTTATTTGCTTCCAGAATTTGCTGAAATTTTGTTTACGTCTAACAAAGTATGGTAGCGGTTTGTGAAATCTTTTTAAATGCTGTTTCTCGTGAAAATGTTTTGATTACGCGAAGTGCTCCGCTAATAATGTTTAATAATGTTCCTTCGGAGCGTGCAGCATCGTTCACGTTGCGTGAGAAACGAAGTTTGTTGTGATTTTAGAGACTGAAAGAGAATATATTATTAAGGGAATATTCTTGTATATACATGAATCTGAAGGTAGATCATCCTCTTGAAGATTTTTTTAAGAGAAATATGAAATATTTTAGTTCATAATCTTCTCAATATATTTATTGATCTTTGAAGAAAATGCATGAGATTCTTCTCTTTTGCAGGACATTTATGAAATTAAATCAATGTTACGAATATCGAGGATAATTATTCTTGTAATTTATTGTTTTCATTGGGCACAAAAATACAAAAATATGTCCTATATAATATAAAAATATAATGTATATAGTATACTTGTATATAAATACGAAAATATAAATTATTAATAATTTTCGAAGATTATTTGCTGAGTATGAATCAGTTTGAATTAAGTGTAGAATGTAACTTGAACGGCAAAGGATTAATACATTATAATAATCATATATTTATATTTTAAATATATTTTATCTAAAATAATCTTAAATATAATGAAATCTTCCTGATACAAAGAAAGTTCGAATGCATATTTAAACATTGGGTAACAAACTGCGGAACATTTGTCTGACTATTCACGGTCTTATACTCCTTCACTGCTGTCTGATTCTCTGAGTTGTCTGACGAATCACATATCCAACTACTACATTACTGTGTGATACGCTTGAACAGAAAATAATTTTGAATATTCAACATTGTAATATGGCATTTCATATTTAATTCCGATGTTGTTTTTTAATGTTTCCAATTATTATAGATATCTATATTGAAATAAAAGTTATAATAATAAATAGATGGATAAGAATAGATTTGGAATCGAGGCCGATGTCATATTTATGACTAAATTATAAAATTACATGATTAAATTATTAATAGATTATGAACATTTCTCGATTTTAAATTCTGAGAACGACCTATTTTTGATCAGAAATAATTTAATAATAATAAAATATTTCACCCTCTGGTATCGTAATTCCATGTAATCCAATCGCATTTCAATTGCTTAAACCTTCCACGTTAAATGTGTACGTTCGCAAACATAACGTATTCGTGGAAATACTCGAATATAGTTCCGTTTATTTTTGCAGCAAATTCTCGAGAAGAACTTTTCATTTAACTGGAACATTGGTAAAACCTATTTTTGTAGGGTTTATATAACCGATTAAATAGCTCGAAACTCTCTGTTCCATAAAGTTCATATAGAAAAAGTGTTTGCGTGCATTTTTCTTTTTCTCTTACGTCTGTTCAGCTGATACTATATTTAGCCTTCCTTCGGTATCGGTTTTTCACAGTCAGATTAAGTTATTATACTTTCAAGCGATTGTGTTTCTTTATTATACTAACATACCGCTGTTTTACAACTAATGATACACATTAACTGTATTACAATGGTACGTAGAATATATTTGCCTATCGCGTACAGTTAAGTAGTTAATTTACGTGTCTCTGACTATAAACGATCTTATACTACTTCGCAAGTTGCGAAGACATATGATGGAACATAATCTAGTATGCGCAACGTTCTCGTTAATTTCATTACCGCGAGACTCGGCGGTGCCTGTAGCCAACCACTTTATTGTGACTGAGCATTGCGAATTTTTTAAGAGTCTTTCGTATTATCCTGAAAGCGACCACCCCGTTATATATTTACGACAAAAAGGGAGAAAGATCAGGCTGCGGAGGGAGGAGAAGAAAAAATGAACGAAAAAGAAAGATCACCCTTTGCGGGAAATGGGATACGTAAATAGCTTTATACTTGGTGCACCGGAGAAGTCTGAAGTGCCGTGGAAAAGTCTTACTTTGCGTACTACGTTCAACGATACCGTCAAGTATCTCTGCCCCCTCCCCCCTCTCTGTAAGGTAATGCGGGGAAAAGGAGGGAGTTGCTATTTATTTTAAAGCACGTTTCAACGATGATTACGTATTTCACAAATACGCAGACGGAGTCGGGATTTAAAAAAACGATTACCGCCAGACGACCGTAATAATCGATCGTTGCTTGTCGAGCTTTTTCTGCTCCGCTATTTTTGCCTTTTCATTTTTTCTGTCCTCCTTTCAACCGGGGTTCACTTCAATTCCATGTCCTCGAAATGTTACTTTTACGTGTAGGACTGATATAATTTCTCTTGATATAGCGCAATTTTCGGTCAGTGATTTTTCAAAAGACTCGAAGAGAGGAATCACGAGATCGATTTATTCGTGAACGAATCTTTTAGATTACAGAGGAATAAGTGTATTTTCTCGGCTTGGTTTATGTTTTACTTGATTTTGATTTAAATTGAATTAAATGGATAGCGGGGAACAAAATGTCTACAAGAATCGAATTTTCTTTTTATCCTCCAAATCGAATTTCCCATGAGTACAGAAGGTGAACCATCTGGTCGAGTTGACGTCTGGAAACGATCGACCGATCTCCAGAATCCCGTTCCTCTCATTCTTCCGACGAGTTAGCCAGAGTTACGTTTAGATAGCGAGAAAACAATATCCCGTCCCGTATCTCTCGTCGAGTTTCAAGGACTCCGTCGACGAAGTCAAGGAATCGTGCTAATCTACGACAAAGGCGTCCGTCTACGGAACACATTGTCCAGACTTACGGTAGACCGTTATCTTGCCATGACTTCCGGCCTTCCAACTCTCATTCCACTCTCGACCTTTTCTTGAGCCTAAGGATACTTGCGCGAAGAGCAATACGTTATCACGCTGACAAGATTCGAAGAAACGATTACTCCACAAGAGCCGGACAGTCGCGCAATAATATCGACCTGTACTACGTTTTATAACGAACAAGTATTTGATTTTATAAAACGCCAGCTCTTTGCTGTTCTAGATATTGATTTATCGATTGATTCTTTTTATTATTGTATTCCTTCATGTCAAAGGATATATTCGTTCACGCGAATCCTGCGCAAAATTTTCTCAATGTGTCCGCTAGGAGATTCTATCGTTATCGTTATGCGGTGTATTTATTTTTGTGCTTCGTATATGTTTTATAAATGAAAAATGGATAATGCTACGGCACGATGGTTCGAGTTCACAAAAAACTGACTGCTGGAATATTATAATACGTCGATCACTCGTTTCTTCGGTAAAACGATGCTAAAATATTCTACGTGAAAAAATAAGAAAAATATATGGTCTAAACAGAGCTTCATAAATAATTCATAATGAACGTTTCGTAAATCAAAAGTTGTAACAATAATACGAAGTATCAACGTATTGATTTCTAGTTGATTTTGACCATTTCGTTAAATTTATGAGCCTATGTTTGTTCGATGTTTATGTCTAATTTCCACGTACAGACTACACTGGCACAATTTTGCAGAAAGCTTTTCATCGCCTTTATAATCTGCCGCTAGCCTCCTCCATTCTTTCTTCAAACCACGCTACACAACTCGCTATTTCCGCAAACAACATTATTCTTCGCAACTGGCCAGCTCCAGGAGCGCGCGAAACACAATTACACACCCTCCACGCGGAAAATATTACGTAATCATTAGCCCTGGTAAAAAAGAACTTACAACTCGCTGCAGCGACTGGTCATCAGGAATGGCCCTATTAAAACGGTTTTTCATCGACCTTTCACGCGTCACGTCATCACGTCATACTACGAGTTCTCGAAACTTGTGTTATGTTCCATGCACGCAGTCACGTTGACTTTGACCAATTTGAAGAAAAACTGGCATAGTCGAGGAGACGGGGAAAAAGAAAAAAAAAACTAAAAGGAGAAACGAATAAAAAATATCGTAGGTGAGACAGCTTTAGGTTTTATAATGCACGTTTGCGTGTGCGTAGAACAGAACACACAACAACGTAACGTATGGCCGCATACTTTTTATGCGTCTGCGGATGAATCAGTAAAGGCATTTTTCGCGAACGCGAAGTGACGATAAATTACAGCCGCCTCAGCGACGTGTGCAGTCACCCGCGCGAGATATGCACGCGATAAATTCGATGGATAATCGTTCGGAATGGCGCCGTCCTGGGGGATATTCGAAGGAATTATCCAGTACTTTCGTTTGATCATGGTTTCATCGATCTCCGAGGAAATTGACACATGCCCAGTTGAAAATTAACGGAAAATAATTAAAAAGAGTTTGAAAAAATAGTTAAGGATTTAAAATAGATAAGGATAAGGTCGTTTCGCAATTAAAATAGTTTAATTTTAAAAATATATATTTTTGGTATCTTGTCATAAATCGTGCTAATAAAGATCTTTAATTAATAATTTACGATGCGAACGATGTTTAATGTCATATATTATATTTTAATGATGGCCAATCAAAGATTATACCTTGTAACTAATAGAAATAGGTGGACCTTTTTACCATATTAAAATATAAAGTAGCAAAGAAGCGGGAGAATGAAGTCATAAACGATCTAAACTGTGACGTTAATAAAATGCAAGTGAAACACTCGTCCATCTTCCCCTACTTACGTGCAGGTTACGTAGAAGCGACTTTGCTTTGATGGAAGACGACGTGAAGTAGTACGAGTCGGTAATAACGCGGTCTTCGATCATCGTAGTAGTAACGCCTTAAAACGAAACTACGCGTTACGGTTAACGAACCTCGGGACAGGTCAACATAAAATCCCAGATTGTAATCTATAAAATTATTTTAGGAGCCAGTACGGAGAGAAGTAAAGAGGACATTATTAACAGATTATTATGCTTAAAATCAACCTTTTAAACGAAAGTTGAATGGTTAGCCACATTAATATCGTTCCTAGATATTCTATTCAAGGAAAATAAAATTTATAATAATTTAGATAATTCTTTGATTCATAAAAAAAAAAAAAAAAAAAATAAGAAGTTAATGATTAGAAACTAAAAAATATCTTTTGCTTCGTTTCAAATAGTCTTTCTGAATATATACTATAAAACTAAAATAACACATACACATCAATTTAATCGCGCTTAATTGGATAATTCTTTGCGTCATGCTGCACGAAAATTTGAAACAATTACTCTGCTGCCTTACAATATCGAGTTACACTCGTGGTGCAAATTATAGTTCAGCTATAACAAACATGAGCTGCATCTACCATGAAATTTAATTTTAATCCCAACTTCGGATTCAATTTACCAAATTGAGGACAATTAAATACGTTATTATCTTTTACAGCGTTTCATCGATTAATTAGTAATTTCAACGTATATAATAATTACTTTAAAGATATCGACTAAAATATTATCCTAAAATGTAATTCAAAATTAACCAAGGAAACAATTTTTATCTGTTACATTTTGTATCAATGTTTTGTTTCGATATATTCGACGGATATATTCAATTTCGGTTAACGACGAAAGTACCGCTTGATTTACACGTTTCAAAGCTCGAAAGCTGGCAAAACGGACATAGAACATGCAACATTCATCTGTTAATTCCGTTCATTACTGACACACTGGTTTTCGGGCTGGAAGTATCGTAAATTAAGTTACACCACGTAGTTGGAAAGTACAAGCCTTCCTGCGGATGATGAGCTCGCGTCCACTAACCTAGTTGCAAGTTAAGTGATGAAGCTAGATTAGATGCAATAAGTTATACTTGGTCAGCTACTCTAATCTATCGCATCAATGCGCGGAAATTTCTTATGATAGATCAATATGTTAGATCAATATGATAGATCAGTGATAATTATAGAATATAGAACTCAGAAGATCACGCGTAATTAATAGTAATAGTACGTGAAACTCGTTTTCGATTATCTTAAAAGTTCTACTTCGATATTCACCAATCTTTCTTAAGTTTGAAAAGCAAAGCCTTGTTATTTGGTCCTGTTGGTACTTCTTATTATTTATAAAAGAAGAACGAGATGTAAAAATGTTATATCTCTTATAATATCTAGATCTTACTCTGAAATGTTATAACAGGATATAACTATTTTTGTTACAGGACGATCGCTGACCTCTCCAACGTCAAGAATAGTAGGTGAGTGACATCCGTGATGTATTAAATTATCTGTACTACCGTGGATCAAATTACGAATCAAATTATCATAGTTGTTAAGCAGAAAATATATATATGGAATATATAAGCGTCGAAGAAGAAAAAAGAACGATAATTTCAAAGAATTGTGTTACGTCGGGCGACACTCTACCTAGACCAGGCCACACACCGCGGGCAAGATGGGAACCAGATGTCCGCTCATCCTTACTGCGTACCCTCAATAGTCTTAAGGACACATCATAAATCTCAGGAATTTGCTAGCTAAGGTCCTTCAGACCGAACAAACATCTCTTTACTGAATCGTTTCTAAAGCTTATTGTTACTACGGGAAAGGTAGTTTTCTCACGTATGATGCTTCCCACTAGCAACTCTCTCTCTCTCGGGGGCGGTTAGCACCCTTCTTCACCAACCAACCTAGAAAATTAACCAATTAACAGCGAAGTCTTTCCCTCACTCTCCCAATGAAACCTTGCCCTTGACAAATCAGCTCTTTCTTGTAGATTAGACCCACCCATGACTAGCTTTCCTTCGACACAGCATTGTCGCTTTACTTCACTTATTCTTCATCGTTAGAATAGTCAACGTGTCATCATCGGGTTTTTATCCTTAAATCAATCACTTACTTAGCTTGTACATACGCATCAGTGTAATTACCTTCTTTACAAAGTTGCTGGAATAAACGTTAATTTATACCTGTTAATTCAGTATAACCTCAGTTGAACCACCACTATTATCGTAACAGAAATCAGGGGATCGATCAGTTCGTGGTGTCGATTATTTAATCGTAACGGGAATTTACGACTCTCGTTGACGTGCTATCTCGCGATCGCGTCTCTCCGCGAACGGTTGAAACAAATTGAAATTATAATTATAATTAGGATAATCTCGATTGATTTGAGGGTTAGTCACACGCGGTAAGGAAATCTTCTCGTTTTGAACTTTCGGTACATGTGTCATGTCTTAATCAAATACTGAACTGACATATATTCAACAAAAATCGGTATTTTGTTTATTCCCATTTGGCAAATAGTTAAAAGTCCGTATATTTCTACGTAGTGCATGTCCAAGTACGTAACAGTATACTGCCAGTGACGTAACCAACACAAACTTTTACTCGAAACATTTTTTTATCCAACGCATGTATACTTAATTCAAAAAGTAGCGTCGTGAGACAATTATAAAGGGACACTCTATACACATATGTACAAGAAAATAGCAAATGATGTTTTTTTGCTCGTATTTCGAAAACGAGCGTTTCGATTAGCTTTCTAGACATGGGCCACCTGTTCGCTTTTCACGTTGAACAAAAATCGCGCTCCGGCATGTGGCATGTGTTTTTTTAGAGCCGGCCGGAAACCTGGCGGCCGCTCCGTCGGAAAATCGAATATCGCTGATATCGTCGCCATCGCAGCTATCAACGTTGAACGATCAAAGCGCTTAGGTTACGCTAACCGTGAAAAATCTCGTGATTCGATGCAAGTCGACTTATACATCAACACGCAGTTAATAGATATTCCTGGAATTTTGTTTTAGCTTTAATAGCAATGGATTAATGATGCGTTAATGATGACTTAATATAATAATAATACATATGTCGCTATCACTGAGAACTATTGGAAGAAGTTAAGATTGTTTTATTTTTCGAGTAATTCTGACTTTTTCCGAGTTCGAGGAAGAAAATTTGTTACACACGGCTGCTCGACACTTGGGTGCCATAAAACGCGTCTGGCGCCCGAATATGCTGATCTTCCGGCTTTCATAATGGCCTGCGTCTTAACAATGCTTTTCAACTTTTAAAAGTACCATCCGTTTACTTTCATAGTTAACCAAGTTGTTATTTTGTTCACTGTCCCAGATATGTTTTTATAACTTCGGAAATTATACCGAATTTTTTACAATGGTAAACGTGAAACGCTATTTTAGGAGATGTCGTAGATAAATTACATCATTATGATCCTCAGCTTGTTACATCTACATACGCATATTGTTGAATCCACGAAATTCGTAAAAATCATTCAAAAATATCTGTAAATTATTTCTTCGACAATTTCTAACTAAATATCGAGTTTCTAATTCCATTAATCACTAATTTCTATCTGTTGTGCGTTGCTTAGATTAATAATAAATCATTGTAATATTATCGCAGTTTCACAAATTAATTCTCTAGAGTCAAATTCGGATGAGATATTACGGAAATACAAAATAATTCTAATTTTCGTTTATCGTCGGTTTATCAAATCTCCAATTGCACCACGTTAGACGTTTCGAATACCTGCTGTGAAGCCTGTGCACAACGGTATTCATGAACTAGCATCCTCTACGCCTGAAAGGATTCCAAGATCCGCTTGGTTTCTTGCATCGTGGAATGCGTTTCCGCGTACAGACGCCTTGAAATGGAGGATCCTAGCCGAAAATACAGTACGTATATACGCATGGTACACGGCTTTAATACACCGCGTGTACATGGCTGGAGTATCTTCGAAAGCGACACAGGCTTTCGGCTGTTAGAGCGCGTTTACACGGCTGCGACATTTTGTTGCGGAACGCACTCGAAACTCCCCGAAGAGGGTCGATTCTAATAGGACAATGCTCGTGAACCAACTCGAGAACCTTACCACGCTCATCGCTCGTGCAATCTGCGTCTGTTGCCACCCGAATAAGCATATGTTTCCGCGTCGAGTGTTTGTTTTCCACCTCGTATATACAAACGTGAGAGTTGCACACTTGGAATGTAGCGTATGAATATCGCCTTCCCATTGCTCTCGCGTAATTATGCTTTCGACTGATTCTTCTGTAGCGTTATGGCCACATTATCTACGATTTCGCGTGGTGTATAAAGTCAATTGTGCATCTAGCGAATAATTATAGGACCATAATTTGCAAAGGAGAATTTATTCGGTTAAATTGAGGGGCTCGCCAGAGGTACAGTCCAGGGGATCTTTTTCCAAAAATGATACATATATACAGAAAATGATACGTAATCTTAAAGCCTTAAAACGCACTTATTTAAATTTTCACCAATTTCCTCTAATATTAGGTCGTCCGAAAAGTTTCTTTCGTTTTATAAGGAAATAATGGATGCACAACATTTTCCGTTTTATATTATTGTATCCAATTACGTACGATCCATTTTGTTCTCTCAAAATAAAGATCACAACGTTCGACAGATTAGGTTTCATATTTGTTTAAAGATGCATCGTTATAAAAGACGTGTCTGTAAAAGAAAGACACTTTTCGGACAACCTAATATATACGTTGCGAGACAACGTTTTGCATTTTTAAATAACGAATCCTATTTCTGAAAAAACAGCGAGCATCTTCGAAATTCTCTGTCCATGTTCCTTTGCTCGTTCATTTCTAGGAGTATCAAGATCTCCAAGACGCTATCGCGTTCACTGAAGCACGAGGTCGTCTCCGAAAGAAGAACGTTCGGCCGTCGGGTATAGGCGCCAACGTCTCACTTGGCTCTGTCTTACCTTTTCACCTCGTACCAGCGGAGTTTCATCGTCTTTGTCCGATGTGTTTGCCCCCTTGCCGTCCCACGGCTCGTCTTTTCCTTCCTTCCTTCCTTTCTCTCATAGCACACGGGCCGCAGCGCCCCAGGCCACGTTGCAGCTTACAGTCACTGCTGTTTGTCTTCAGACGTGAGCTTTTGTGTTTGCGCAAGCTCTGCCGCGTGCAGACTCTCTCTCCCTCTTCCTCGGCCTGATCCAACCGGGCGTGTTTCGCCGCGGCCAGGCTCTACGCCGGACATTCTCTATTTATTTAGTTTTTACTGCCGGTTTGCGGAGCCTCTGCACCGGCAAGATGCTTAATTACCGTGAGTCCGCGCATCGTTGCTCGCCTTTTCAAAATATTTCCTCAAGGAGAGACTGCGTCAGGATTTTTGCCCCGGGTTCCACAGGGCTTTGATATTATGGGAACGAGCTACTTCCTTCGTGGATTTGGGGGTATTTTGTCCATGTCTATTTATTGTATACCCGGGGCGAAAATTTTGTGTGAACATTGAGAATGAAATTTTGAATATTAAGGTTTGTTAGTCGTCTGGTATTATGAAAACTAGGTACTTTATTCATGGGACGCATACTATTTAATCTTCCTGGATATTAAGTATATGTACTTGTGTACGTGTATGGTTACTTAGGGGGAATGTTTATTAAGAATAATTATGTTTGGAGTGAATAGAATTAGGGATGCATGGAAGGATCGAATGGTGTTGAGTTCGAAGTGAAAGAAAAATGTATGAATTGTAGAAGTTTAGAAAAATGATGATAGCTATCTGGGGGTAGGTGGAAAAAAAATTAACGGAATCCATTTTGGGCGAGCATCGATAAGCTGTGATTCTTATAGGGAATCGATTACTTGCATCATTATAATTTTTGTCGGTATTATTTCGAAGAACAACATTCTGAGAAGAAGAAATCCTCGGAACAGAGTAAATTCTATTTAATGCGAAGCATCCAATATTACATTTCGGAGAAACTACTGGGAAACATCATTTCATGTGTACGAACCTGATATTAAAACACCGCAAGGTCGCGCCACATGACTCATGTCACCCCTGGTAAATCCCAAAGGGGTAGTTAGGTTGCTTGTTCATTATGCAGTATCGTGAAATTTCGTGAGTGTTTAATTCATGAGCTTCAGGAAAGGGAACCTTAAGCGTGTTGTTCTTCGGCCTAAAGTATCGTCTTTCCGGTCTTAACCGAAACTAGTTAGTGAAGGGTTGACGAAAGACTTTCGGGGAGAATCCTTGGTTGAGAGTGAATCTCATGATGAGGCAGTTGAAAAGTTACTTAAAGAATCTCTGCCCTTCTCCTTTCCTCTTTATGAGAATTTCTTGCTTTTTTATTTTAAGGGTAATAAACTTCTGTGGAAAATTCATACGCAACAATTATCACCTATTTATATAGAAATAAATACCATAAATTGATACTTAAATTGTATACTAGTAAATTGATAATTGAATTGTATAATGTATTCATCTTTAGAACGAAACAAAATTATATGTCTGACAGCAGAAACTGAAACATCAAATATTGGCGATATCATCAAAAATAGTATAATTGAAAGTGAAGTGTGCAAGAAAGGTACACAGTATGCACAAGACAAGTCATAAAACAGTAAAATGGTATGCGTAAGTAATTAAGGTCAAATACAATTGAGGGTACTGAATAATATAACGACGAAATTTAGCTCTGGACTATGTTTGGACAAAGAGAATATCTGACCCACGCAACATGTCGAAGCTTCCAGACTACTGAATATTCATTTAAATAGATAACTCACCAATTAGCCTGGTATACGTTTGTTTTCGTATTCAAATATTTGTCAACATTCTACTGCTCCTTCAACTTCTCTGTGTTTTAGTTTGATATTAACAATTGTATTAAGTAGATAACATGTAAGAAATTTCTCCTGAGATTAAATACTTCGCATTTCGAGTTGTTTCGTTATTGTAAATGAAGATGAAACTAGTGAAATTCCCCAAAATATTAAAGTTTCTACCGTCTGGTAGATTTGTAAATCTAATGAAAAGTGCTGCCCTATCCATCACTTGAAGCGAAATGACTTTGAGTCAACCTGATATCTATAAACGAAAACATAATACTTAAAGAACATCGCGAGTGAAGATTGACCGCAGTACATCTTTCCTAAATTAAAAAAGTATCTGATAAAGTTGAACAAATGGAATTAAATGTTCTATTGTTATTCAATACTAAATGAATAGTAGAAAAATTATTGCTTGTCTCGGTTACAAATAAGAGCATCGCAATGACGTTATTAATATGCCGTTAATAACGTTAAAAAGAAATTCGTATAAAGTGAAATTTAACCCACGCTAGCCTTCAACAGTTAAGATCAACTTACTCAATGTGCGCTTCGCTCGGGATATTACAACTATTTAAAAACTTCCACCTACCCCTAAATCCATGAGTCACCTTTTTACACCTACACCAATACACAAATGCGTTAAAAAGTGGTCGACAGGGGAGGCAGGACGACAGTTGGTTGGAGGATGTAGTTTTTGCAATTAGCTTGATATCAGCGTAGTATAACCCGACGCGTCGGTGATCGTTGTTTATACTTGCCTTTCCAAACGGCTTCGGAAGGCCGCGTCTGGCGTTTCGCCAAATTTCCACCCCTTTCCTAACCATCCCTCTTTTTTTCTCCTAACTGTGCCTGGTGCGCCGGGCTTTTTCCTCGCGCCAGCATATATCGACGCCCAGGGCCAGACGCGTTATCAAACGATTTATATCGGTGTTTTGCAAAATTTGTGGAGCCACCGCTTGCGAGTGGCATGGCGAACGGCGCGGCGAACGTAACCGGGGAAACCGGATAACGAGGGAAACTCAGCTGGCTGCGTTCGAGGCCAAAAAGATATCGGGACGGCGTATTATCGCGTTTAATCTAACCCCTTCGCCTCCACCCCAAGCGGGATAGGGATTTTACTCTCCCTATTCCACCTGCTAACTCTTCTACTTCTTCCCTTTCTAGCGCTGATACACGAGGCCAGACCTCGAATGAGCGATTATTCTTTAACATGGTAAAAAGTGGTGGTCGTGATATCGCGTGACCGGACAAAAATGTAGCGGACCTGGGTTGGAAACTAGTTAGAAGCAAGTCAGAGGAGAATTTTAGAAAAGGCCTGGGGAAAACGCGGCGGAAGTTGCTTCCGCGAGGATGCTCGGTGGGGTACTGTGTGGTACCGTTGTCTGATCGATTGGCTGGCTACACGGAGCTAGTTAATGATTAACGACCGCCTTCGAACGAATGCGAGTCTTGTAGGAGCTTGATAGCTCTATGGCTAAGTGAATTGTGTTCGAAACGTAGCTAAACGTAGTTAAAAGTTTTTAGACAAAATTGCCTGTAGACTATTTGCCGGCGCTATTCGTATCCTTAGAATCTTTTATGTCTTCGTCCAAATATATAATACAATAACGTCCAAGCAGCGAGAACGAGAAATTCCTGACGTTCTAAAACTCAGAAAAGATATCGTCTTCTTCTTTGCTGAAGAAAAACTCATCGAATGACGATCAGATCCCGAATCTAAGAGAAAACTCCGCCAGACGTAGAAGCCTTTCCAACCATAATAGGCACAACTTAGATCTTTAACTATTGCATAAAGCCAACGTTCGTAAATTCTTCTTGGGATCCCAGGCGTAGTGTCCAGGATAATGCGGCCAAGCAAAGATCGGAATAAGCCGAAATAATTGGCAATTAGAAAACGAACCACGGATATTAACATTATCTCTCTGGGAGCGCGTCGTTCGGCGATCGCCGCGCTTTTCTTTTGCCGCCATGAGAATCCCTGGGAACCGTGCCAGTTACCTCGCACGTTCTCTTCTGATAACTGTGGAACGACCTCGAGATAAGGGATACTGTCCCACGACCGGAGAGAAAGCCGAACCGCCGCCGTTTCACTTCTTGCAATTATCGTTTCGGCCAGAGAGATCCCCGTGGCCGAACGAGCGAACGAGGATACCGCGATTCTTGGCGGGCTCGCGATGCTTTCACGTTAAGGCTCGCCACAGCCTCTCGGGACGGATATCAAGGAGATGTTGGCGAATGGCGGCAGTTTAAAACGATGTAATTACGAGGATTTTCTATAGTGAAACCAGGTGGCGGTGGTGTTAGCATGAACACGTTTCGGGTAGTTGCTTCTTGAGATTTGGAGGCGAGTTTTAAATAAGTCAGAATACTGGGAAGTTCCTGCTGGCGGAGCTTCGCGTGTTTCAGTGAATGTGAAAGTTTCTGAGGTAGACTTTGGTTGTCGAAAGTCGTGTATTGTAGTTCACTACATTCACTGTATTTGATTTTTCTTTAGGAAATTTGGCTAGGTACCTGCACTTTGGTTGGTGTAAGTTATTGATTAGAAGTAGAAGCGAAGTTTCTTGGAAAAGTTAAAATAATGTGAAGGAAACGAGAGAGAGAGAGAGAGAGAGATGAATTCGTAATATATATTCAACTGGCAAAGCAATTGCAGAGTGAGACTGCTGAAGTTTTGTTGTGGAATCAAGTGATGGTTAGCATGAACATGTTTGGCATAGCTGTTTGTTGAGATGTGAAGGCAAGTTTTAAATGAGTCACGAAATATAGGAGTTCAGGCACGTATGTTTCTGTGTCTATAAGGCGAAAGTTTCTAAGGTAGAATTTCTTGTTTTTCCTTCAGTCTTTTCGATATAGTTCGCTGTTGCTATACTTGCAACTCTGCTGAAGATGTATTCCACCGAGTTGAAATGGAATGAGCATAGAAACTCGAAGGAATTTCTAATATTTGTTTGTAACATATCTTTGATTGTCAGTCAGCCAATTGTAAAATGTAAAACAGTAAAGTAATTAGAGATTAGAATGATTCGTGGCAGAGAAACGAGAATTTCGTTAATTATATGGCACTGTTTCCAAACAGTGTTAAACAAATGCAGTTCCTCAGTAGTAATGAGAAGAGTTATAAAGAGTATAAAAGAATCAAAGAGAAAAATGGATTACGGACAGAATGAATCGTAGCGATAGAGCTTAATTTACAATGCAAATACCTTTAGAAGTTAAAAAAACATAGAATACTAAAGAGCCAAGGGGTATGCTTGTCCTAGGTTAGTGCAATCTACTAATGAAGCCCGAACTTACCGGAAACCCGTTAATTTAATACTTTCCGCCCTCATCCTATCCTATCGCTCGTAAATATTTGCACGTCTATTATTTATTCAGTTTGCTCAATTATATGAAAAATTAGAATAAGAAATAAAAGTAAAAAAAATTAACAATTGGTGAATCTATCGATATGTTACTTCCTCGCCAATTTTATTGGTTTTTGAATATATCGTAGAAATCAACATTTTGAACAACTTTTTCCTATAGATATAACCCCGTTCGACCTTAGTTTCCAAGGTATTCACAAAAAACTAGACAGTGAATTTTATCTATAATTGTGCGTCCGTATCAGCGTCGTAATACGACCGGATAAAACAACGCCCAACCCAAGCCTAATTCTTGTCTTTTGTTTATAGTTTATATAGGTTTGCGGTTACGTGCCGTTTTATCCGGCCGCCGCCGTGCCACGAAACGGTTGGCTACCAATACTAACTCATACGCTGTCACGGACGCACAATTATAGACAGAATTCACTGTAATGATGCCGTCAATTTTGCCTAAATAGCTCAGAAACGAAGCGAGATCGCCAGTAATAGGATAAAGTTATCCAAAATGTTGATTTCTGCAATATAAACAAAAAATCATCCAAATTGGCGAAGAGACAGACAACATACCGATAGATTTATCTGACAGTTTTATATTATATACGTAAATCATATGTACTGTAAATTGTACGCGTTAATGGTTGAAGAAAATGAGAAAACGAAAGAATATTGAACAGAAGCACCATCACAGACGCGTTAATTTGTTTTAACGTATATAATCAGATCAACAATAAAATGTAGAAAGCCAGATGAGTTACTCTTTTAATTGCATTCACCACGCGATTAATATTTAGCCGGCCCATCCTTCTCTTTCACGTGGCGCATCTTTCCATCCCCATGGGTCCATGAGATCCTTCATCAACTTTTTAAGCGAGATTCGCGTTTCTTCCTTTTTATATCCCGCGACTGTTCACCCTCTCCCCTTCCTCAGCCGATCCCTTAGGCACGTAATCTGGAGCCCCTCGACCTCGACTTCCCGCTGCGCCGGTGCTCTCGATTAAATCATAACGTATTTATTAAATTCGTCTTGGTTTAACTTCGATAAATATTCAAGCGCAGTCAAAGACAAAGGGGCGAATAAATGGTGAAACGAAAAAAGTTCATTATGGCCGCTGTTGAGTAACGTCGCCGAGGAGCAAAGGAGAAGCAAACGAGAAACGAAAGGGTCCGTTTGACGAATAATCACGTCGAAGTTACCTGACGGAACAACAAATTTTTAAATAAAATAATAAACGTAACTACAGTATCACTTATTTTATGTTTTTAATTGCTCGAAAATTTCTGAACTAACTAAATTACTATCTAACAAAATGTTCACCGTACCAATTATGAATTGAAGATATAAATATACTGAGTTGCGTGAGACATTCTGTGTAACTTCCAACTAACACAATGTTGTAATGTGTTAGCACAGCTCTTTCATGATAGAAAAGCAGCTCGTTTAATTCTATGTACATATATTAACACAACAGTTCGTTGAATCGTCGACCGCTCCTCTGCGATAGCACGACGAATCGATGACGCGATTTTATCTTTGGTCGTGGGTTTAATAATGCATAAGGAGCGGAGTGTTTGCCGATGGTCGCTCTTCCAGCCGTTCTGGCCACCTTTCGATCGGAAAAAGCGTATTAATTAGAGAACGAGTAATGGGAATTGAAAATGGCCGCGAGTCGAAAAACGCAAGAAGAACGAAGAAAAATTACGCGAAGGACATTCTCCACTCACTGAATTAATCATCGATCCTACGAATACGTACCTACTCGCGATCTCTCTGAATCCTCTCGATGGGCTGAGTCAATGTTTAAAGGGAGTATGGTTCGTCGAAAGAATTCCTCGAATTAATACGAGAGAGTCCTTTCGATTCTTTCTAACGACCCGTAGATCGGCTTAATTGAGATGAATGAAGATGACCGTTCTCTCGTAAAGTTCTTATTATTTAAATGAGACGGGAACTGGTGTAACTTTCGGAAAGAGGAAATTAAGGGCGATTGCATTTGTTACACAATCCTAGTGACCCTGGCGTTCGGGATTAAGAATCTTGAAGTATTTAACCAAAAAAAAGGGAATAAAAAAGAAATAATATGAATATTAGGGTATTGGATGATAAATGTCATCTCGAGAAAAAAGGCAATTTGAATAGATTTCTCTTTTGGTCTAAGTAATTAGTAAAATGTTGTTCATATGATAATTAATATAAATCATATGAATATGAGCATAAAAATTTTACATTGATCCATTTGATTCGATTTAACCACAGCAACAGAGTCGACCAGCTGAGTGGGTTACAGGTCTGGGCGTAAAATTAGGGTCGACACCAACGTGCCACGAGGTAACCACATTTAGCGAAGTAGAATGTGATATTTACGAGATCCTTGGAATTGCTCGTGATATTCATAGGCGGTGGTTGACTGAATCTGCGATATACCAAAAACAGGGAGTTAAAGTACGATTTGACGTATTTCATTTTGGCTTAATAGAAGTCTAGTTTTACCTTTTTAATGAATATCTTTTTCTCGAATATCGTTTACAGTAGCAATCTGCAGCCAGCAGAAATAATTCGATAAATTAATCGTTCGCCAAATAAAAAGTTTCTATCCACCATTGGCTATTGAATAAATTACTATAGTGTCTTGAATTTTACATTGCGTACCTAATTTCTACAACTATTTTCGATAGGTTTCAATATTGAAAGGAAAGAGGCGCTTTTAATTTTTAACCTCATTTTGCATTTTTTACATCTTTCATTACTTATTCTCACAGGAAAAATGAATGAGATTTAATATACGTATATTAAAATCGAATCTTTTGCAGTTAATGGACATCGAAATAACATTCATTTAGAATCTCTGTTATTTTTCTCTTCAATGATCTAAAATGCATAATCCTTATTCACTGTCCAATATCTAATGAAATTACGACCCTTGAGATAAATCGATCAAAAGCAAATACTTTGAATATTTGTCGTTTAATTATACAATCTGAGCCAAGGGTGGTTCAAAAAACATCCTCTCGGCGTTTATTTCTCCGTTGGCCGAAACAAAACAGCGGCGCTTATTTGGGAAGACCGTAACAGGAGCTGCAAAATTTTTTCCCGCGATCTCGTTCAAATGACAGGAGCGGGCGCGCGCGTGCACGCGAGTGAGCGAGCGTGCAAGATTTATTATCTCGCGCCAGAGAGCCGTCCACTCGCGAATGAATTGCTCGGTCGCAAGTTTTTCCCAAGGCCCTTCCGAGAACAAAGCTCGACTATAGATTCCGTGATTGGAAGGACAATGGAATTAATGGCTGGAGAGAGAATTTTTCCGCCCGTGTTGTCCTGTCTTGTCCCATGAAATAACGCCCTCGCACCACCTATTTATCGGACAGAGAAAGAAGAAATAAAGACAGAGACGGGGATAACGAATGGATGATCGAGAAAAGGATAATATTGGTTTGTCCGAAATGCTCGTAGTATTTTTGATAATCGATATCGTGTTCTGCTTTTTCATTTCAAATTGGGATGAATTATTCTGTCGAAAAATGGAATGCTGTATTTAAAAAATATTGCTCTTAATTGCACGTTTATTGTATAAATTAGAGGGAAGCGTCCGGTCTGGTTAGTAGATAATGTATCGGTTTTCAGCAGAATATCGTAAAATACTGATGAAAGCTAGGTATTCGATAAAATATTGGGAGAAAAAGTCAACTAATACCAATACTCAAGAAACTAAGAAATTCATTGTTTAAAATACATGCGAGTATACAATATTCAACACAGCAATTGATTTCTTTATGTTATCTGGATTTGATTTGGAAGAAATGAATTCCATCATTGCGGTAAATTAAGCTAGTCCTCTTTTACTCTCAATATCGTAAATATTAGTTCGTAAAGGATCGCGTTGGCTCAGTCGACTGCGGCTTGGGTTCGTATCCGAGAGATCCACTGGTTCGAATCTCAATGACTCCAGTCGATTCGCTGCCGGCACCTCTGCAATTCGATTTATTCGAAATTGTATCGTTCGTATCTCAGCGTGGCTCTGGTGGTTCAAAATCCACATAAAACATGTAAGTCCACCTTCACCATTCTTCCATAGTTCTCGCGTGTAATAGCTCCGCGGTACCATACCTGAGACACTAATGATCTTGGCGTCAATGCGACTTAAGACAATGACGAAAGAAACAATTAGTTCGTAGATAAAATATTCAACTTTATCTCCTGCCCATCAAATATAGCAAAGCACGGTTATTGTTTATTCTAATCTTTGCAGCACGTTTTTAACGAATTAATTACTCGAAGGATTTGATAAAGACTATTTGCAAAGGTTCATTAAAACAATTTATAAAAAGCTATCAATTGGTATAATATAAACATACATTATTTAATGAAATTCTAACAATTCTATAAGAAGTACTGCCACATAATTTTTCTTAAATTTCGCTCCAAACTTTCCAAACGATATAATATATTAAAGATAAGGAAAGAAGCAAGAAGAAAGGGAGAGGGAATGGGGAATAATGGCGCGAACTATGAAACTTTACGAACTCCGTCGTGGAGCGTGTTCTACCGTTATCGCGGAGGTGGTCATCGTTGTACGTCGTTGGAATACGGACGGATCAGAACGTGGCCTCGTTTCGACGCTTCCCATTTCGCTCACTTCGAGCTACGGTGCAGCGTTGAAGGGATGAAACGTCGTGACGAAGGGCGTACGTTCGAAAGATTGATGCGATTTAATATTAAAAAGCTTCCACGGGATAGTCAGTGATCCGGATAGGGTATTCGACGAAGTCGAATGGAAGATCACAGAGTGGTTCGAGAGAGCAGCGGAGACAGTGAAGAAGGGCAGATTTGATGTAGGGTTATGTGAAGTTGATCGTAGGGCAGATCGTGCAAACGAGCGAAAACTTGGGGAACGGTGAGTCTCTTACGTGAAAAGATTACGAATGGAGAAGGGTGGACAGGACTATTAGAAACAGGTGCGTGGTCTGGATTGCGTATGAGACAGGGATGGAGCTCGTTCGTTTATGTAACCCCTTGGATAATATCGAGTCACTCTTGTGACAGATTATGGTTCAACCATAATAAATGAGGATTATGTAGAAGATAAATCATTATTTCAAGTTTGATTCCAGTTCATAGAACTGAATATTATTAAACGTAAGTTGCAAGGAGCATCTCAGGGATCTAAAGATAACATAAAATCTAAAGAAACATAAAATGTTGATCATAGAATTTCGATGAAAAATTATAAATACTATAGATTAGCTTAATTGTAAAATGAGTCGAAAGTTTGTAAAAATGATATTTCGCTATTTAAGTATGCTGTCTTAAAATATATATGTTTTGTGAGAACAAATTTAACTTCCATTTTTCGGCCACGTCATACGTACGTACTTATATCTTATTCCTGACAAATTGATCAGGAGAAACTTCCCAACTTCCAAGCCTGTCTTCTGCTCTGACACGACTTCCACCTTTTTCCTCATCCTGATTCTTTCCATCTTTTCTTGCAATTCTTTTGATTTTCTTCGTACTTCTTTACGGCATCTTGTTTCTTGCACCCGCAAACACCACGTTATATCGAAATAAGAAGAGTTAAGAAACTAGGACAAAAGAAAACTTTTTCTTGAACATCTCATTCGATGCTCCTATCCGACAATAACCATACAAAACGTTCATTCTCAATACTTCTTGTATTTCGATAGAAATACTTTTTAAAATATAATCTTATATAGTGTTTCATAGGTGTAATCCTCCAAAGAACACAGTATATTTCAAGTAATGACAGGTTTACAACTTCTTTCACACACGATGTTACGCCGGGCGACTCTCTGCCTGGCCCAGGTCACACACCGTGGGCCAGACGGACCCCAGATGTCCGCTCTTCCGTACGGCGTACCCTCAATAGCTTTAAGCACCCGTCATAAACCCGAGTCACTTGCCTGCTAAGGTCCTTCAAACCAAACAAATATCTGTTTCCGAAGAATTTCTAAAGACTATTGTCTACCACGACGGGACAAGGGAAAGTTAGTTTTTCTCACGTACGCTGCAACTTTCCTCCCACTAACCACTTTCTCTCGAGGGCGGTTAAGACCCTTCGTTTAACCAATTAACAACGAAGCCTATTTCCCTCACTCTCTTAACTAACATCGGCACCAACAAATCCGATGGTCCCGTGCGCTAGACACACCCATCCTTAGCTTTCCTCCGACACAGCATCGTCACTCAACTTCACTTCTTCTACATCGTTGGAAAAGTCAACTACTAAGTCTACCGCTAATGCCCATCGGGCAGTCTAAGCATAACGCGAGAGTCGGTCTCGGTATTGTCGAGCCTACATTTCCTCTCCTAAATATCTTATAGTGCTACGTCCACTAATACATTGAATCCAATTACAAGAGCCCTGCTCTAACGTACATATCTATCTTAGTTTCGTGCGACAAGTTGTTAATTATTTATTTCTCTACGTCAGTGTAATCTAAGTGTTGGAAATATATAATTTATAATTCTGTGAATCACAGTGTTATATAAACTCAATCACCCCTATTATCTCAACGGAAATCAGGGAATCGATCAATTCGTGGTGTCGATTGTTATAATCGTAACGGGGATTTACGACCCCCGTTGACGTCTCTCCTAGCGACTACGTCTCCCCGCGATTGGTCGAATAAACACACGATCCTTGTATGCAGCTACTGTTCGCATTTATTGGCAAGCCTGGCTTGCTCCTTCGCCAAGCATTTCAGAGCTATTAATAGATGTTGCGTAAACGATGGATTTTAGATGCCTCCGTAATTAATAATGGAATGGATTCAAATCCGGGGATTGTGCAGCCCAAGTAATTGGTGCCTTCCCGTTCCATCCATTTAGATACGTATAGTTATATACGTATAGTTTGCAGCTTCTCAACTAGAGGGAGACGATGCATAATTGTGGTAACATTTACATTACAAGTGGAAATCGTGGTATATATGATGCAAAAGTTTGTTAGAAATATACGCTTCCATCGTTTGCACTGTTAAGATCTTCTTCAATGAGTTGAAAGTGGACTGTCTTACAGAAAATAATTTTTATTTTTCGACATATATTCTTTATTGGAATTTCTTCTGAATATATACTTTATTTCTTTTGTTCAAATAAATCAATTCGTTTCCAGGACATCATTAGATAGACGCCCATGAATATGCATCTTGTGCTTCAAATAACAATTATACACTGTGCTATAGTGATCCCTGTGCTGATTAGATTTGTTTCAAGCAAATAACAGAAGGATTAATAGACTTGTTGGCACTTGTTGCTTAGATTCTATCAATCTTTCACACATGCTTCATCCAGTCTATAGATAAGTGAAATTATACAATTTGCACTGTCGTATACACAGTGACTTCCATTAACCCCTTCCCGTACTTTAGCGAGTCAGACTCGCGATGAAGATTTTGGTCCAAACATGAATATCGCGAGTCTGACTCGCGACCAGATACTTGGGCCAAACGTAAACATAACAAGCCGAGCTCGCGGACTGTTTTTTTTTTTTGCCCATTACGATCGTGACTGAATGTTAGTTCCTGTTTACGAGCATCAGTCTGGTCTGTTTCGCGGAACTAAATGGCATGGGAAGGGGTTAATATTCGGGCACTCTTTAAGACAGAATAACTTTTCTAAAATTGAACCAGAGTCGACTTTCCTTGAAAAGTTAAAAGAATTAGTTATACTATACGATACATAAAAAAAATCGACTTTTGAAAAAATTACCATTAGTCGTAATCGCAAGGAAAAAGGTAAAGGTCTATTTTTATAATTTCTTTATCTGATCCTGGAATGGAAATTTAAACGGCATATTTTGAAAATAAATGCGAGTTATATACGTGCTAAAAGTTTCATCGAAATCGATTAAAATTGCTATAAATTTCAAGCAGTTAAAAATGGTGAAAATCACAGATTTTCACCGTTAAGTTAATTATTAATTCTCCATCGGTCTAAAACCTAAAGGTTTTTACATATTTCGATGCCAGTCGCCTGTTTCCGTATCAAACCGATTTCGATAAAATTTCCAACATGGAAATAACAAAAAATCTTTTCAATATCTACATTATAATTAAAAATATAACGATTGTGGCCATTTTATCTAGCCACATATTCCTATACGTAATTTTTTCTTTACCTTGTGAATTCATTTAGAAAAAAATTTCACACGTACAAGAACCTATCAGTGGCTTTCTATTGACTATCAGAGAACGCTTTTCAATGATCAATTGAACGTGGTTGATTTCTGTTCACGTCCACGGTCGCGCTGATGAAAACATTAACGATGGGAGTGGCAGTAAATAACGTTGATTCGATGAGAACATGGAACACAGTTGAAATATCAGTACCACAGGAAAATCGGTCGATTAACAACGGAAGAGAGATGAAGATCATTTTATCCGTTCGAATGAATCGCTCAGCAGTACACGACGCGGCATTTTATTCTGTTCTTCATGAAGAATTATTATTAAACAAAGCAGGAAAATTTCTCACTTCTTCGATTCACAAAAAATTGTAAACATTAACCGCGATTCTCATGTTCATTACGTCATTTAATCCGAAGCCTTATTATTGAGTAAATGTATATTTCCTTTCTTTTCTTTCGGTATACGTGTGCGAAACGTATAAAATAAAATTGAAACGACGTTTCGTTTCATTTATGGAAATTATCGATTAAATCTCAATCGTGCAGCGAATTATTAATTTTAGGCCAATTAGAGTGAGGCCGAAGTAAGACTTGATTAGCAAGGAGGAAGCCAAATTCTTTCACGCCAATCGGACCTTTCTTCCTGTTCAGGAAAAGTTCGAACGAGGCTCGAGGAGAAGTTTATTGATGAAGGTAATGGAAGTTCTAAAGTAGGTCGACTGTAGTATATAAATAAATGTCACATAATATTTCGAAAGTTCTTCTGGAGCATTGACGGAAGTTGGAAATTTAACAGACCAATATTCGCTGATACTTCGTAGGGAATACGGGGAAGATTGTACAGAACTGCCAAGTAAAAATAATTTCATAAATACGTGAAACAAACACTACATTGTATCGCACAATTCAATCTGATAGAGACACAGAATAACCAATTTTAAATTTAAAAATCTGAACTTGCATTATCCCGTGTCCAAAATCAACTGACTGCTCAAGATCTTTTCTCCTTCGTAATTGATTCACACGTTCTCCATTCAAATTACACTTATGTACAAAAGCACCCTCGAATGACCAATTAGTTCTGCACATAAAATTCACGTCACAAAATCATATCTCTTCTACCACTATCGATAGGCTAACATTCCTTTCATTCACCCTTCTCTACCGCAACCGCTATACCACACAACTCAACAGCACATACACTCCAACCACAAGTCCTTCGTACCTCCGACTGTTCCTCCAACTCTTCTCTCCAAAACCATCCACCCAAAGCACGACTAACCTAAGCTAAATCAAAGCAAACTATAGAGCGCCAACCACACAAGTCGAAACCCCTGTTCAGGTCAGTAAAAATCGGTCTCTCGTCTCACCGCATTAACAATGCTGAACAAACAAATTCTCCGGCAACGCAAGGTCTGTGTTCACGCAGCCGAATATTTTTGCGATTCGGCATCGGTGACCGAGGTGAGCTTAAGAACGCGATGCGGTGATTGCTGGACTCCTAGCGACGTTCGACGATCGTGTGCGGTAGTCAGGTGTCGTTTAATCCTCTGAAACAACCGCAATCGGATTTCGCGGTAACGATTATGCCGTGTCCGGGCCACAAAGGCGCTTTAACCCGAATGCATCTAGCCGCGGAGAGTTTCGCCCGACAAGTGGAGCGAAGACATTTGAAGCATCGTTCACAGGCTGACGAGCGAGGCACGTTAATGACGGTGTTTTGCCGGCAGCCGCGCGAGAATCTGTTAGGCGTGTGTGCACGGCCGGACAAGAAGAGCGGCAGCCAGCTGCGAGGATAATTATGCGCCAGTTTCCAATTACGTGTAACGCCCGAACCAAGTCCTCGCCGAAACTCCTCGCCGAAACTCCGCGCCAGGAACCCGCTGTCCTTGTTCCAGAAGAGCGTGCTCTCTTCCATGCTTCCTGCGTAATAGTTGGAAGTCTTCCGGCTCTTGAGAAAATCCGAGCACCCAAGACTCTGAGGATTATCGATTTTAATAGAGTTTTCGGCTATTTTCTTGAGACGGTGTGCCGTTTATGTTAATTGTTTTTCCTGTGGATTGTTCTCTGTAAGTTGGAAATGAGGATAGTAAGGATAGGTTCAAAGCGATTATCGAGCGGACTTGATAATTAAACGTGAGTGAATTCTGGCGGGTTTTGTTTCCTGGAATTTCGTTGTGATAGAAAATTCGCGGTGTAGTATGTCAATTTCTCAGAAAGTGTGAGGAAAGTAATGAGATTGGTCTTATAGAAATATTTCTACGTATCTCGACTACAAATTCGCGGTCCCTTTAAAAATATGTTCTTGAGAGGCTAAACACTAATGGAAACGTTGTTCCAATTACTCACAGCAGTGTTGGGAGTCTTCAATTGTTTTCAATTGGACTTTCACCGCCTCTTTAGGGCAATCGATAAGTCAAAAGCGAATATTTGTATCATAACTCGAGACTGGTGCAACGATTCACGGTTAAAGTACATAGTAGGTATACTTTAAACGCGTTAGAAGTTCAGTATAATGTGACTCGCTACCGGCTGCACCTCCGGCGAGTCACTAACACCGATCCCGAGTCTCTTTGCTTCATTAAGCAAAGTGAAGTCAACTCGCGATAACGATGAAATCGAACGAACAACTTCCTGCCACCTTTAACGTGCAGTACCCAGGCGAAACGCTTTCGTTCTAGACGTTCTTCCTCGATCGTCAATCTACCGGAAGTAACTTTACTTGCGCAATAACCTTTGCCGTCGATTTTATAAAAATAAAAATAGGGTCGAATAAACAGCTCTGGTCGTCGTAAAATATACATTATATGTACACGCAAATATCCATCGGTAAAAACCGATCAAACTCTCCCAAATGACGCGTTTTGCAATTTATTGAACAATGGCAGGGAAAATGGGACGAGCACAGATAAAATGCTGATTGTGATGTTTAATTTGGCGATTTTTTCTCTGTTTCCTCTTTTTTCTTTTTTCTTTTAATTTGCTTCCATCGAAAGATGCTGAAGTGGAAGAGTTATCGATCGTCGATAAGCTTGGTTCGTTGAAAGATTCACCTTAATCATCGGGATTCGCGTGGAATCCGAACGACGTAGTCGCAAGGCGAGCTTTATTGCTTGTGTTCCTCTTGTTTCTTGCACAACGTACCTTTGGGCTGTCCACGTTGCTATATTGGGTCAAGTATCGCGTGATAACTGGTGAAAATGGAAGAGGGACGCTGAGAAGGCTGTGTCTGCAGCCTCGGTCTGCCTCAGTCTGTTAAAAATTCGGAGGGATAACTTTCACACTTGTGTGATAGATCATTCTGTAATGTTCGGATCATGGACTAAAAGGGTAAAAAGATGGCATTGTGTCCACGTGAAATCGAAACATGATGATATTAAATTGAATCTTTCCAAGATTACTATTAATATCAGAATCAATTAAAGTAAAGTATTTGTATTTGGAAAATAAATTTCGTATTTTATTAGATATTTGTTGGTCTAGTATCGAACAAATATCCTGTTATTCCGTCAACATTCTATTTCATTTAGTTCTATAGCGAACTCTCTTGAGCAATTGAATTACAGTAACATATATTGCAAGTTTATCTTTGATATTGATTTTGTCCCTGAAGAGCTTAATGTATTCTAAAAACAATATTTAGACTAATCTATGAATTTTGCTATCTATAGTAAGTTCTCTTATAAATTGAACTAAGCTTTAAGCTAATTGATCTTTCATCCACTCAGAAGTATATGTAAAACGAATTTCATACTGATGCAGTTATAATCGTGCGATTACGAATATACGTATATCCGGAATGGATTAAAATGCTACTTCGGAGAATCCAGTTAAGGAACATGTTGCTTTTAATTAACTGGCCGACCGCCAGCTTCTCGTTAACAGTTTTCCAACTCGCGATACCATTCTACTTCTTCAATCTGCTTATCCATTGCTCTCTTCTCTATTTATTGTGACGTTGATCATTAAGGGCTATTAAGGGATCATTAAGAGTTAGTATCAAAAGTCATTTGGACATTATTTCGTAATTAATCATGAGGTTGGGAAGATTTTCAGTAAGACCAATTAAATTTTTTGAATTTAATAGATAGATAATGAATTGTAATAATATAGCTTCTATAATATATAATATACAATATAATCATTTCCATAATTCATAGAATTCTATCTCGGGAATTTCAATACAATTTTGTAATATTAACCACACAAAATCAGTTTGCTAATCTACATCGCGGTGACGTAGAATATATCGTAAGCTATTTGCTAATCTACATTATACCTAACACTTGATTTTGTATTTCTAGTTACAGAAATATCACCGATCATTAAATCCTAGAGAATATAAAATATTCATTATCTGATTATCCAAAAATGTTCATTTATGAAGCAGCCCAATTTAAATCACATAAATTCATCTTAATTTAAACGATCAGAATAGCTAGCGACACAATAGCTGGTAGAATAAAACAAAAAAATTAGGAAAATATTAACAAAGGAATTGCACGCAACGCGCAATGTTTGGCGCAATAAATCATCTTAATAATTCGCGGATCGACAGGCAACGTCCATTACGAGGACAAGGTTTGGTTCAGCGAGAAGGCTCGGATAGAATCAATTGTAAATCAAATCGAGGGCGGAACCCATAAATCTGGTTTCGGGATGAGGCAAAGAGGCAGAGGGGGTCTGGCGTAACTTTATTCCCCGTTTTATTTCGTCAACATGGTTCCGCCTCGCGTTCCATTTGCCAGCAACTTCGTCCGCGGGCAAATTCTCTGCGTCAATTTCGATTTCCGCTTATTTCCAGGGTAACGACTGCGGCCCTCTGCCCTCCGCTGGCAAGTTCCAACCTCGAAATTGTCTCTAACCGCGATCGAGCTGCAGCTACGACGACCGCTCTTGGAAATTCCGCTTTTCGCGCTTCCTATCGCGCTATCCTATCCGAAAAAGTTACCGACTGGCTGTCTCGTTAACATGGTACACGCTCCGCACCTTTTCCAGTATCTACTTTCTGTTTAATAAATTGAGAAATAAAGAGATACGCGATAGTGCCGTATTTAGTAATTATTAAGAGATTACGAGTTTTTATCCATTTACAGGAAGATTTAAAGATTTGCGAAAATGCATAGAGTGTATGTAACACGTGGAAATATATAAAATGTAGGAGTTGCAGTGCTCTCGTTGCAATATTTAATAGTTACGATATATTTCTATCTCTTAATTATTTTCATAAAAATATGCGTTTGCATAGATATTATGAGAAAATTTGTTATAATATTCTCTTCTCTCTATATCTTTCTTCTCTTACGTTATATTAATTTACAATTCTTCTGAGACCAAACAACCTTTGCTAGCAGATATTAATTCAAGAACTTTAAATTAAAAGATCCTAATATAATTTCAGATCTCAGAATAAAAGTCTGCAATCAATTAACTCCTCTTCTTCCAAGAAAAGAAACTTAAAAACAAAGAATCGAACTGGACAGATCAACATATTCCTATTCGGTAAATTTTCCAATTTTTTCGTAAGGAAATGTTAAGAATATGTAGAATGTGCAAATTTAAGGAAATAGGACGCCATATGCATCATCCTATAGGGGCACGATCGATCGACACATTTACTTTCCTATTCAATACTTTCGTCATTCTTTCTCGTGTCTCTAATTGAATGATAAATGGCAGATTTTTACAGTCCGGACAATATCAGTTCGCTACTCGAGAACATAACAGGTTACAGAAGTCGTAGCGTTGGTAGAAGACAACCATTTGCAGTGTGAAACAGAGAGACAGAACTTTGGTTTCCAAAATTTCAGGCCGATGATGTCTAATCCATATTGATTAAAAGAAATTAGAATTTCGTTCCCCATAGAACACTCCATGAGACTTAATACAAGTCTCTTGATGCATCACGACTTCGGTTGCTTGATTTTTATTTGCAACATCTATCGTTGTTTTAAGGGTCGTGAGATCACGGCTTATGGAAAGATAACGAATGAAAGAAGTTTGTAACATTTTAAAGCGTTTGTTGATTTTATAGTTGCATGATTATTTTAAAGATAGCAAAGGGCTCTTATTGAAATTTTGGAAAATTATACTTTCTTCCAAATATCAGAAAAAGAGTTCTTCTGTGCTTAACATGCAAAGATATACAAAATATTCGAAACGAAGTACTCGTTACAATATCTAGAGAAATAAATCTATATTTAGGTTCCATTTCTTTGCATCCATAAAATATGGTTATCACATAAATAATCACACAACAGGTATTTATCGATATTTATTCTACCCCATATTACTACTCTGCTATACCTGATATATGCAATTTCTGATTGAATATACCATTTTTATATTTAAATATACCATCACCATTATTTGTACCAAGAAATACAAAATCTATTACGTCCACTGTGTTGTTAACCCGATAAGAATCGAGTTTACATTGATTTCTATCGTTTCGCTCTCGTATGCCAACAGAAAAGTCAAATCCACGTTTTATCAGAAACGAAATTTACTAGTACGATAACTTCGTGTTAAACTTAACCCATTTCTGGCGACAGAGTAGAGATATTTCATAGTTTCGCTCGGAACATTGTCACAACTGACGTAACTATAGCGAGCTTAGTAATGACCCTTTTAGTCGAAATACCGCCTCGAATCCAATAGTTTTAGGTTAACAAGTACAATAAAAATTCTAGGACACTGGGAGTTCCGTAATTCATAAATTTATATTCACATACATTGTGAAAACGTTGAAATTGAATTCGAGTCATCTTTTATAATAGATTAAATATTTTTCGCGAGTATTCGTCGAACTCTGCCGCGCATGGCATAGTTTCAATTCTCATGGAAGACACGGTATAGTGGAATGGAAACTAACTTTAATCCTGTCGCTTTAGGCTAACAAGCACACAACAAGTACAGTCTAACCCGCATGCCGCAACACCGATTTTACTGCGTTAATAAAGTTGCCTCGAGTTCAACGCTGGTTTGATGGAGTCTGGTTTGATGTATTATGGTTTCTTCAGGAATTCTTAATCTATCAAAGACTATACAGCGAAATAAGGAGCGAAAGTTACGTAAGCGTAACATTATCGAAGAAATAAAATAAATAAAAATAAATAAATATGTCTTAGTTTATATAAAATTTATTAACTTACATATTGTTTTGTTAAAATTAGGATGGACATAATAAAAATTCCTTTTTCAAATTCTATGATCCTAGAAGAGTTTTACATTAAGAGACGTTGTAGTTAAAAGATGAATGGCGGGACAACTAGCTACGCTGGTTAAGGCTCAGAACTGAAGACGACGCCATCGCGAGTTCGAATCCTCAGTCAGCATGATGCACTACTACTATAAGAGGGACGGAAAAACCAAAATTTCTCTTAAAAGTACTATACTACAGGCAAGTGGCCAGCCCCTCCCTTGCGTGTGTTGTGGGGTTGTACTTTCTGGGAATGCTCGGTTAAAGGTGCTTGGTGATAAGCACACAGGGGCCTGACGGACGATCAACTCGCAATGGTGTCTCTACCGTCCCGTCCGTGGAGGTTTTAGCCGGTAAGAATCCGGCACTACCTTCTGCCCACCTGTACAAGGGTGGCAAGGTGTCTATGAAGATTTCCTCCACGTAAAAAAAAAAAAAAAGTTAAAAGATGAATACCATGATTTCACGCTGAAATACTGTACAATAAAATTTTGTCGGTAATTTCTAGTCTTTAGATGAAAATTGTGCTGCACGGCGTAATACGAGAAGATATTTTAATTTTACATTTTTTAAGCTAGCGAGAATATATAAGTAGGTCGCTTGTAACCTACATCGTAACCTAGGACAAATAGAATTTACTACCTTCATACTATGCAGAATTCTATATGGTCTTATTACATAAATTTATCCTCGATTCCAGCCTTAAAAAGACATAATGCTTTTCGTTCCGCGGGTTTCCACTTGCTCGTATAGTAACACCGTACAAAATTTATTGTGCATCATAATAGAAATAACATAAATGTATATATATATATGCTTTTAAAATTTGCTTTCAGATAAATCATGCTAAAACTTTTAACACTTTAGAAAATGTTACGTGCAAAGAACCATGGTACTGTGATGTTAGAAAGTGTTACGTATGTGCACTCTGTGCATTTTCCACTTTTAAATTTCTCATAAATACACAAAAAAATTCGCAATATACTTATAACTTCCATTCTAATTAAAATAAACTATCAGTCAGCCCTAAGCTTACACCTATCCAGGTTACAACACAGTACCTTCCTAACCTCATTCGAAATTCACAACAACTGCCTGGATGATCCATAGATCCTCGAGCTTCGTCCGCAGAAATCACACCAGCAATTTCACTCAGCAAGACGAAAAGCACTCCGTGACGTCACGCCACTTCGATTGCAGAAGTTTCGGCTGGTTGGTGTGTACTCGACGTGCAAAGTCTAATCCATATCCTAGCAACGACGAAATTTACTACTTTAATAACATGGGCTTCCGGGTGCAACACGCAGCCACATCCGCGTTATGCTCTTATGCATAGGTGGTTGGGTGACGTGCGCTCCTACAACTTGCCAGCAGCCACTGTCCGACAGGCAGAAACGATTTCGAGTATTTGGGTCAAGTTACGCCCGTTGTTTGCTTGTCGACGACCGTGTACGCCCGCGCGTCCCCGCGAAGCAGAAAGATCACGACTCGCAAAACGTATATCCAGCTGACACTGTCGAGGAAGTAAGTAGCACCGCTAATTTAACGCTGTAACATGATACGCGCTGCTCCAAGCGGCACTGATGATATTTCTAAGAAACGACACGATTGCTTTTCAACTCGCTACAGAGAGGACTTCTACACGTATGCGATATTTTTTGCCGTCTTGTCTCGTCCACTGAGACAACTTTTCGGACAGTAGATGGTCAACTTTTTATCAATTTCGTAACTTCGTTACATATGTAAATACGTATACGCGATGAATATCGAATTCTCAGAAAACAAGTAACTAACTTCCATCAGTTCATACATCGCAAGAAGACGTCACGTATAATGGCAACACATCGTATCGTACACGATCCGCTGAGGATCAACTCATACGCCGAAGAAACGAATAAGGCCGCTAATAAAACCCGCGCACACCGCATCCACCACACCTGACGAGCCAATAAATTCTTTACACAGCTCCAGATTCTTGCACATTTCCCACTCTACCCTTGGAATCCACTCGGTTCCAATCGATCCCGCGAAGACTGCACATCGCAGAGCAAGATAAATGAAAAAGTGGGCGGCGTCGCGTCTCCCACTGCATCCTAATACACACGCATAAATTGCGAGGTTGCAGATTGCACCAAAGAAGGTACCAACCGCTCCTTTATTTTCTCTTACCTGCGCGTGGGACGGCAACGCAGACGAAAAGAAAGAAAAGGAAAGAAAGTAGAAGAAATAGTAGCATAGAAGCGGCAGGGGGGAAGGTAACGCGAGACATGGGGTCGAGGGAACTGTAAGGTTAGGGTGGATCCTGGATACATAACGTAACGGATGGACAGGCAAGCTAAGGCTAGATAGGTAAGGCTATACTCGAAAGCTAAACTACTTTGCCCCGAGCGTGGCAGGGGTTACGGAGGCTTGAGTGCTAGCCGCTTGTTCTGTAATCCAATAGAGACCCTAAGACCTTTCCCGTCCCACCTCGCCGCTGCACACACGCGTGTACGTGTACGAACGCGGCCAAATGTGTACGTAAGCTTGATACACGCCACGGATATCTATGGAAATTTCAATATGGCGTGCACGACCGTGTGTGTCGAGCCTGCACGCCTTTTTCCATCGGATCATGGACGACGAACGGGGCAAAAACAATTCCATGGCGCCGGACCCGGAGAACGAGATCTACGACCGGAGAGAACCGTGAGAAAAATCGTCGCGCTGTTTACGAACGTCTTTGCGCTGCTGAATGATTCCACGTTGGTTACAGGTTAGGTGGAACCGAGTGGAAATACGCTGAGCGATGCTTTTAAAGCGAAAAATGTGTCTGTCAGAGGAGTCTTGAGATTGGGATAACGAGGACTAGGAAAATGATCGAACCGCGATGGAATAATGTAGGGGGATTTGAGAAATGCGCTTTAATTGGGGGCACTGGCTGTTTTCGGTTTCGAGATGGTCGCAGAATTGAGAAAAATGCGACGAATTATTTCAATTGGAAACGACGTTCGCTATAATGTTGGAAAAAAATGAAATTTTCAGATAATCTTTTAAGGTGAATATAACTTGGAACGTACGCTTAGAATTTCTCATATATGTTGAAGGAAACCCCATTAAGGAAAATATACATACCACGTTATGTTTTTCGTGTAACTATACAACCGTCCTAAACAACGTATTCACTTGCCCCTAAAACAATCTACATATTTATGTGTAGAGTTCTGCTACGACATCCTGAATGGATATCATTTACGAAAGACTAACTCACATCTGTTCTCCAAGTGTTACCATCCTTTGAAACCATTGCCCTGAACACCGACTATCATACGACATCAAAGAGTCGTATTAAATTCGCATCACCCATAGACTATTCCAGTGACTATAGACGAGGCTCTCGAAACGAAGATTTGACTGTTGGTGGATAACGACGAAAGAAAACCTTGTCGGAGCGTATACCAGTGGAGAGGTCATGGGTTGCTGCAAATATATCGGGCGAAGGCGAAGTCGAACGTGGTTTTTCAGCGCAGCCCGCGATAATGAGCGAATTATTTGCATATTCGCGGGGATACTGGCGTGGATTTACGCGGTATGCGGCCAGGACTGAGCATTAAAGAGTTATTATCTCTTTTGTGGCGGCCGTGCGTGGCATTCCTCTCTCTCTCTCTCTCTCTCTCTCTCTCCCTCTCTCTCTCGCGCGCGCGCACGAAACGACCTTACAAATGTGACGTTATTTATCACTGAAATGCCTGGCGCGGCCGTATTTAGGGAACGTATCGCAGGGGATTACTCGGTGGACAACTCGTGAAACGTCGCGTCGGATCGTTTGTTTAACGAACAAGAACCGACGCGGAACTCCGATTTCGCCGCTTGTCCAACTCCTCCCACCATTCTTGTTTACGTGCTTAATGAAATTGTGCCATTTATAAATTAATGTCTCACGGTAAGGTAGTATCCTTCCGCGCGTTTTGTTCGCGTTTGCTACGACCGCGAGAAATGGAAATTTCGTCGAGACTTGGCCGTCGTATATTTCATCCTGTTGATCTACTTTATTTCTTTTCCTCTTCGCTTCTTCATCTTCTTCTGGCTTTTTTCTCTCTCTCTTTTTTTTATTATGTTTTGCTGCTTTGGTGTTTTTGCTGGTTCGTTTACACTGAGAAACAAGGCTGCGGTCTAAGCGTGTTTCTGCGCGAATGCTTTTCAAAATAAGGAGAGATTTATCTCTGGTTGTTTGTCTCTGAAATGGTAAAGAGCCAGGACACATTTATATGGATGTCGTAATTAAAGATTGTAATTGCTACCGCACTCCTTGCTTTAATAATGAAACGTTCGATTATTCGTAGGAATTTAATGTAGGTATCATTTAATTCCTGTTTAAATATATTTGCATATCTAATTGTTATTTATTACTATTACTGTTTAATTATTTGATTATACGTGTACGAAACTCCCAGGTAATATTAAATTTATGAAATGATAAATAAGGAAAGTAATAATTCACTTTTTAAATGTAAAGTACTTTAGCTCTACTCTAAAAATGTCGTGCATATATTTTATATATATATATATATATATATATATATATATATATTATATATGTACTATTCAGGGAGATGCGCACAGAAGCAGAGAACAGTTGGAAACAACAAGGATTCAATATAGAGAGTAATAACTTTGCTTTTACGGCATATTTAGTTTACATGTACAAATATGTATTCTTGTTAAAATTGGTTGATTTGCAGAGGAATGTAACATCCAGCCAGAATTTTTATTCGCAGCGGCATTGTGACCATTTTAACATCAATTTTCACTGAATAAATGAAGCGAAAATAATATTTTTGTTACACTTGTCGTGTTGCACGTCCGAAGGTTATTTAAAAAAATAAGTACAGCCGGTTTTTAATTAATTATAAACCATGGAATAAACAAAGTACAATTACTATTTTTATTTGCCCATCGATGGATACATTGATACGTTTACTTCTTTGCTAATAACAACTATATAGTAGTTAACATAACGATTTAACGACTAATGATGAATGCACTTCCCTACCATTAATGGCGACGCTTAAATCTTCGCAATTTTTACTTTTACAAAAATTACAAAGTAATTCTACAATGGAAAAATTTTGGAATATTTCCAAACCTTCGTTTATTCCCTCCTCTAACTACAATCAGAACAAAAGACTAATTATAATTTGAATCATAATGGGTTGCCGTCGTCAAAGAATATTCAGACCAGTAGTATGGATGATTCTGAGGAACAAAAGATGCGGTAAATTCCCCTCAACCAGTCCGAATCTGAGTTACATGGACAACAATCAAAGGCTCGCTGGGTAGATTTCTGATAAAGGGGAGGGTCTGGCCGACAGCTAGGTGGAATTCCCGGTATTAGAGGCCCATCTCACGTAGCAGCTCATCAGCAGTTGAATTGGCCACTCCTGGCGTGGCATCGAGTTTTCTTGACCTGGAAAGTTCAAAACGGCACTTCGTCCGGTACGTGTGATTACGGAACATGTCATACGAGGGTAATTTACTTGCGGCCTCGTACGCCACTGCGCGTTTACGCTTTTAATGTCGAGCATGACAATCGCCGGATATACACATATCCGTTTTTGATGGTACGCCTTGGTAAAATGATGTTCGAAGAAATCCAGTAGAAATTGCTTGTATTAATTGCTAAGGAGCGTTCCATTTGGACGACTTACCTTCTCTCAGATCGAATCGTTATAGAATTGTCGAAGAATGACTGTTAGTATTTGGATTTAAAATTTCGATTAATTAAAACGAGAGAAACTGCTGATTGTCTTGAAACGTGAGAAATATTTTAGTGAAAATGAATTTTCCTTTTATCAACGTAGGGAGTATATTTTTTTACTGGTGTATGGTAGCTTAGAGGGTAAAACAGAAAAAAGAGGGTGAAACGATGGCGAGTTGCCGAGTGAGTGTTGATACTGCAGGGGGTAGTCTTGATGAGTGTAGTCGGTAAGGAAGGGAGACCTGTAGAGATTGCATAGGGGTAGTTATTACCGATCGAGTATGTTGCGAGACATCTGTCCGCAGGGTTGAGAGTAGAAGCGAACACAGGATGGAGCTGGCTGTACTGAGAACGGGGTAGCTTTGTGAGATCACATTTTTTGTACTTTGAGCTTATTTGGCAAGTAGAATTGGTCAATGTTCATACATACGTATAAGGTCTTTGAATACGTTACTACGATATTTAGCCCATCTTTGTTAGAGTAGCAAAAGAATATTTTAAACAGAAGTTCAAATTAATTCTTATTTAATAAAGAATTCTATAAAATATTTATCCAAGATTAATTCATCAACTGTAACATCTAAAAAATTTTTATTTACGTCTCTAAATTCAACTTCTCAAGTTTTCACTATCCAATAAAAAATGACTAACCAAACTTGAGATCTTTACTTAGATAAAAATACACATATACAAAGAATCTGGAACAAATTGCAAAATTTAAAAGATTTAAGATAACAATAACATAAAATACCATGTATCCACCTCATAAAAAAAAAAGATAAACTCTAGGTACTTCGGTTTTTCCCAAAATTTCGCTTGAAAGGCAGCATAAGATACGATACATTTCCCTATGAAATGAGCACGTTTGCCGGCTAGGCAGATAGCAGGATCGCGTACGAAGCGGCTCGGATTATCATCCGTATCGATAAAGCGTTCCTATGCTGGTATGCCACGTAACCAGATCAATAGAACCGCGGTGAAAGTCAACGTAGGCTGATTTCGCGTGGCGCCTTTTAGTGTAGCGATGGTCATAAAGGAGCTTGAATACGAACACCATTCGCGGTATCGATCTCATTCGCGGTATCGATCTCGTTCGCGGTTGCAGATATTCTTGCACGTGTCTCGCGTCGTAAACGCGGCTGCTCCTAGTGGAACCAGCCAGCGCCGAGTCAGACCTACGTCTGGCGATGCTCTTCCTTTTCTACTCATTTCTTTCCTCCGCTGAACATCTTCAACCTCTTGCTTCCAATTTTTTCAACTTCCTCCTTTTTCTTGATCGAAGAACTGTGGATTGCTTAGCAATTAAAATTGGAAACTAGTTTTGCGATTAGAATTAGAAATTAGTTTGCATTTATTTGACAAATAAGATTAATAAGATCTTTTCTACAGTTAAGAAATTTCTTAGAGTCAAACATGCGAGTAAATTGACTACCATACGACTACTTCTAAATTATAACAAAACGTATCTACTTCTAAAGTGGATAAAACTTCGTTTCAGGGCGTCAAAAGTTTTTGATTAATCCCCATGTTTTCTGGCAGTACTTGACCGGTATATGGGTTGATAGTAGCACTTTTATAGTTCGGTAATACTTGGTATTACGATATAATATTTGATATCATAAAATCGATATTACTATTACGACAGCAAGAACGATGCCGTACATATTCACACAATCAATCTACGAATTTATTGTCTTCCAATGGTATTGTTTTGACGAACGACCAGATATCATTTTTTACTACCATCAAACCGAATTTGACCCTACATAACTCTGTGTTATTAATGAAAATCAAGTTTAAATATTACTTGCCTATTGAAATTACACTTGTAAACCGACTTTACTTATGGAATAATCCAATACTATCAGGCATGCGAATATATGCGGTTGAGATAGAAGGTAGAAGGGAAGGCAGAATGGAAATCGATGGCGCTGACAAGCGTGCACGCAACAAACAGAGAATATCGCGGTCTATAGACGAGGCCTGTTGTACCTTGCCCTTGCGTTATCATTATCGCTCTGTCTTCACCTACGTGCTGAATTATCTATAGTGGACGGCGACGCCGGCGACGAGAAACAGTCGTGGCTATCTTTGCCGCGTCGCGACGTAAACGGAGGATAGAATATGCATGCGACAATCGAAGGGGCGAACGTTGCACAGCTTGGACGCGGGATGAAAAGTCGTGCTTCGATGTGCTATGCTAGGGGATTCTCGTCAGGTGATCGATGGGATTGTCATCGGTGCTTGAGAACACACGGGAAAACTGTTCGCCTATGCTTTGCTCTGCACTATCGGAGGCGATGCCCTGTGAAAACGATTACTTTTTAACACGTTACAGGCAAAAGTTGAATATGCACTGTAAATGGTGCACGTGATAAAGAACGCGTTAAAAGAAAATATTGTGTTTGAATAATAATGCGTATGAGTATTCAACTAATAGAACAGTCAATTATCCGTTATTAAATGCTATTTGCATGGATAGAAATAAAGAGAATTGGAATTTTATTCAGATAATAAAAATCAATTTTTTCATATTAAACTGTATTTATTCAGATAGGAATAAAAAATTGGCAATTTCTTTATTTGTTTATATCGCACGATTCTATATGTTATAGATTGATAAATTAGATATATTTTTGAACGTAATTCCGTGGTCGCAAATTTCCTGATACTATTATTTGTGTTTTAATATTTTTGCCAATATTATAGTGTTTTTACTACCTTTGAGCTTCTCGATTACTTTCATGGCACAGTGCCACTTCAGTTTAAATATCTTTATACATCTTTGGATAGGTAAATCCTATTATGTAACAATTCGCTCGTGTAAATTAACGTTGAGAACCGGAATATTAATATAATACGAAGTTACAACCGTGGAAAGATATAAACGATTGGAATCTTCCTTTCCTGTTAACGTGCAGGTTCAAAGCGTTGGATTATCAAAATAAATCTCTGGAATTTGAAGAAACTTGGCAGGATTAATTAGCCTTTGATGTCACCGCTTAACGAGACCAAGCATTATCAATGTTACCAAAGCTCGAATAAAAAGTTCTTAACCTTCAAATTTTTCCAGCTTCCATGTAACTGTCCATTACCTTACGTTCGTTTAATCGCGAACTGCTTCATATTCTCCGTTTGTACCACTCGTAGCTCGTTCGTTTCGACAAGCTACGAAACGTAAAGTAGTTATTAAAAAGCTCGTGCACTTAAGAAATTGTAATTACATGCCACTCGTATGGAGAGACTCCACTCGTTGAATCCGGATAAAAATCATATTGCGAAGCACTTGTGCGAAAAAGACAGGAAAGCACTAACGAAGTCATTCCGGATTAAGCTGACAAGCTGAGAATCGAACAAAAGCTGGTCGTTCTCGTAGTTGAGTCGTTGAAGATCAAATTAGCCAAGGAATCGCGGATGCAAATGTAAATCTATTTTAAGGCATTTGCATAATTGTGTCATTGATTGCGAGAGCCATTCCAATCGAAATTCTACTAAAATATTGGATTTCTCATTTACTTCCTACATTTGCTATTGTTTATCGATACTTGGTATATATATGTTCATCATAGTTTATTAATATCTGATATTCGTAATTATTAATAATATCGACTTTTGGTATCTTTATACCATCAAAAGATCCTACGATAATTGAAATCACATTGAAAGTATAGAATACGCAATTAATTAAAAAAAATTAGTAAAACATGCACTCTTTTTTTTACAAACTAGCCTTAAAGACCGGTAGCGTGCAAAGGATATATTTTATTACGCGCAAGTGTGGAAAGTAGAATGTTCGGGAACGAGATATTTCAAAACCGAACCTACGTCATTTGAAACCCCTGCAGGCAGATAAATTTGTCGTTCGCTATCGTTAAGCGAACTATTCAGTTCGGCCATATCGCCGATAGAATAAAATATGAAATCCTCTCTTTAACTACGGCGATAATATTTCACGAAACGAGTAGCTTCCATATAAAACATTACACTTGTATAAATTTGTCTTTAGTGTTTTATGAAGAATTAAAGAAAAAAAAAAATTGTCTGATCGCTAGCGACATCTGGTGGAAATTCTTTCAAATCTCTTCTAACTTCGATAATATCTGAATTTCTTTCTGAGATTTTACATGTATGCTATAACCGACAAAGAACTATTACGAAATATTAAGAAACCCTCGAAGAATATTAAAAATATCACCAAATGTTCTACGAAACCGTTTTTATAACCCCAAGTACATTTCGAAGGAGATAAACGTTACAAGAATTTGACTGTTGAATAAATTTCGGACCATTGGTTCACGAAAATCTAGTGGCGATAAGACATTGGGGCATTGGTTTTACGATCACCGAACGTTTTCTGATTGAAAAGCAGCAGAGCGGTTTTATTTCAAGTAGGACGACGTAAACGCGATGGGAGATGGAGCAACCGAATGGAGGGGGATGGAGTGAGCGCGAACATAAAGTTAATCAGGCGAATAAAGCGATAACGTCGGTCGTAAGTTATTACTTGGTGGCTTCGTTACCGCATAACGCGGCATTAAACGATCGTTATTGTCGTAATGCATGGAATTCGCGATGAAGTTAACGTTGTGTTATTATTGCGTTACTGTGGAACGAGGATTATAACGTTCTGGTATAATGCTGACAGAAAAATTGGCTCGTATCAGTCCCGGATTAAACGAAATATCTCTCTCTCTAACTGCGTTAATCGGTTAACACGTTTCGTGTACCACCCGTGGTACACGTTGTTTACTTTATGTATGCTAGGATATTGATAGTTATAAAAGATTAAATGGTAATAGTATCGAATTGTTGATGTAAAATACGAGTCGTATTTTAATTCCTTATTATTTTACTTTATTTTCTTCTACTTCTTTTCTCCTCTTATTTCAAGTAGTCTATATCAACGACATGCATCGAACGTACGCGACCCGCGTACTTAAACAGGTCACCTAGATAAACTTCGCGAACACACTCTCATGGCTTTCGCAATAATTCGCGAACATACACCCATCGATTATCCTCGCGTCGAATATTTCGAACGCAGGGCTCGCAGTGACGATCGTTAGCGCGTCATTGACCTGCAGGCACAAAGCTGCTTCATCTGCATAAACACCTCCTTTTCCTAGAAACGCGCGCACAGAGCGTGAAAAACGGAAAGCCAAACGAAGATAGACCGCGAGAAACGTGAAACGAAGGGAGGCGACGATACTTACGCCTTCGCTGACACACGAAAAAGAAAAGAAAGAAAACGAAGGAAAAGGGGGAGAAAGAAAGAAAGAAAGAAAGGAACAGGAGCCAGGCTGCTTTCGCGCGCATTTCTCGCATTTCTTTTTCCACTGACATTGGAGAGTGATTAAAAACTTGATCCCGCCGCGCCGCTCCATCTTTATCCGTCCATCCGTCCTCTTCGTCTTTCGACTCGCATCCACCCCCGGCTTCTGCGCTGCTCCTTTCGTTTACGATATAGGAGAGCGGACAATATGGCGGAGTAATTGTTGTTCAGAGGGAACCGAGGGTAGACGACGGTGGGGACGGAAGAACAGGCTGATGGTTGAGGAGCAACGGTGACTGCGAGAGAGAAAGAAGGAAAAAGAAGGTCCGATAGTGTCGGATTACTGCCGGTATTGTGAAGTCCAGACGCGGGGAAGAAGGAAAGAAAGAAGAAAACGGCGACGGCGGAGAGTACAGCGGTCGTTTTCAGTGGAAGGGGTGAATGAAGCAACGGGGGTTGCCAGAGATCTGAAGACCGAGGAGTTAGGGACGCAGGGGAACGTCGGATGGAGGGAACGAAGAAGAAGAAGTTATTAGAAATACCAAAAGAGAGTACAATACCAGCTAGCTCGAAGTAAAAGAGTAAGGACGCGAAGGTACGGTAGGTAGGTTCACCCTCATTCCTCGCCGAACCCTTGCCGACGCCGTCGTTTCACCCATCGCGCGGCATCCTCCAGCGACGCGAAAGTGTAGGCTTTCCAGAGAGACAACGAGAGTCTCGCCAGGCGAAACTGACGAGAGGAAACGTCGTAGGAACGGGATCGGAAGTAGAAAAGAAAGAAAAGGAAAATGGAGGAGAAGGAAGGAATACTCGGGAAGGATGATGGTAGCGATGGAGAAAGAGGAAGAAAGGAAAAGATCGCGGGAGAAAAGGGACAGAGGAAAGCCATATCTTAGCGCTTTCTTTATTTGCCGCGATTTATTTCGCTGTGTGCACAGAGAAGAGCGGGCAAGATGCCTCGGAAGCGGGGCCAGCCGAGTAGAAAAATGTGATATTCCCTGACAAATGGACGATGGCGACTCATGGCGGAGATCTACGTTTAAACGCGATTGTTTATTTCGTGCTCGATTGCCCGCTAATACCAATTTGCGATATTTCGTGGCATCGACCGCTGTATACCTCTCCTTCTCTCTCGCTGCCTTTCTCTCTTCCTCTTGCCAGGCTAACACCCCTCCATTTTTGTCCACGGACGAGGGAGCGACGGGATCAACGCGTGATCTATCGACGAAATAATTTTCGAGATCCCGCTGGCCATTGGGGACGAACAGGACGAGGGTAGTGGTGGAATCGCGATCGTCGCCGATGGTGCGTTAATTGCGTTCCCCCGCGATCCCGTAATTAAGTCCACTCTAATATGATAATTTCGATGAGCACTTTAATGAAGTATTCGTCGCTCGCTTTAATAACCGAACCGATTATACTTTATACGCTTGCCGATTTTGCCGCGTTCACTAGATACGTTCGTAGGAAGCCAGTTTTGGCGCAACGTGTTTCGTAATGGCTGCAATACTCGAATGTTAACGATTTGGTAAAGAATATCTGGTACTGCAAATTGTGAAACAGATGTAATTATTTCTTGTACGAATTTGTCGAAGTTTACGAATTTATGTTTGTCTTTGAATGGACGATTGGGCAAAATATTTAACATTAAATATCAGCGTTGATCTCCTATAACACTTTTGTGTTTTGTCAAGATTAAAATTTCGATAAAAAATGGACCTACTGTACCTGCAGCAAACTGGTTCCGTCTCTCCATCGGATACCAATTATCGTCGTCCATGTCGTAGTCTATCAATCCATGTCCCTTCCCCCTTTCATGATTTCTCACCCTCCACGCCCTTTGGACCGAGCAAGTAACACCCTTCTGGAAGAACGATTTCCCTCGTTTCACACTTACCGAGTCACTGCCTTCCCTTGGTCCCTTTTCACAAGTGTTCTTTTGTCGTGGATACTTAAGCAGAGCGACGCGTCGAAGTGTCGACGCGCAGTTATCGCGAGAGGCTGCACGTGAAAAGATTACGACTACTTGTTGACATCATTTTAGATTAGCTGGAGTGATAAGAACGCGATACGTTGCGTAATCTAGCGTGATTCGCGAAAATCTATAGTATATCGAAATATAAAGTGTCTTCTATTCCAAACAATCTTTACATCCCGAATATTTCGAAAAACGATTATATAGAAAAATCGTAATGGTAGATCTTGTATATTCTATAAATATAACTGTGTTTCATAGAAAACAACTTTAACGAATAAGAAGATAGAAAAATAATACGATTACTTAATGACTACAATATAAAAAAGATACAATATAATGGTAATTTCATTTTCAATTAACATTTTCTTTAAAGTAGCAATTAAAAACAAAGTTAGACTTGTACTTAAGGAAATTATTAACGAGGTTCCATGTTTACCACGATAAGAACAAAAACCTTTAATTAAGTTTTTCGCAGCCTTCTTTTCCTCGCTCTTCTTATCAAATATTTAATTATCGATTCATATTATCCCTCTGCTGTGATCATTTACGATGATAACAGAATACTTTCAGCGGCAAATCGAACGGATTAAAACCGTCGAAATCATGAGAGAAGGTTAACAAGCGCGTAGGGTGTCTCTTTGACCTGGCCGATGCCTCTTTAGAACGCGAAACGCAATTACGAGGGCGAAATCATAGCACGATCGGAGCGAAAGTTTTAATTGCCGGTATCAATTCGCATAACTGCCTTGATACGCGGCGAATTCGAGGCTCCGTTAGACACGCGGAACTAACTTCTCCTTCGCGTCTCTGCCCTACGTCAGTGGACGTGCCCAGCCAAGTTTTAATTGCCTGTGTCTATTAATACGAGGATTACGGCAACAATATTCGCCATTAATATCGACGATGTAAAACGTTTTTCAACGATGCTCGAGTTTCGACGCTGCGCCCTTGATATTTTACAACAGAGTTTAAAACTAGTCGCGCGCGTGTAACGTTTGTGTTAGTTTTTCGATGCGTTGGCTTTTCCGGTGGAAAATTAATCCCGTGAACGGTCGGTGATAGGAAAGTCAATTTTTCTCGCGTAGCTCAGATGAAATTCAAGGGTGAATTGCAAACAAATAAACGATTGTTTAGGGAATATTTGGCAACAGAGTAAATAACCAAGTGGAAATGAAAGTGTAAAATGTTTTCCAATGTTTTTTGCGTTCTGCTTTTACTCGGTTTTTATTCAGCGCGTTGTTGTCCTTTTTTTGACGAATTGCCTGGATTTTGTCTAGCTAACTCATTTTATTCCAGCGTTTTTAAACCAACTATCGGCTGGTCAACGCTGGCCAAAGCTAATCAATATTCAGGAACGAACTCCTATGAAAAGAAAAAGATATTATTTGTTTAGAATTTTTTTGATAGTTTTATATATTCCAATTGAAATACTTGTTATTTAGAGAGTGAAATATAACTCTGCTTAGCTTCGATCTCTTTAGACACGTTCGTGAAACATATCCACCGAAATACACATAGTCGGATGAAAGAGCGACTGTGTTACGCGATAAACCAAACTAAAATTCCAGATCTACCGACGATGTTCCATCTTCATTAAGAAGGCGAAATAGACGGCTTGATTCTTGGAAAACCCGCCAGACATACAGACACGCGTGCGAATGCTGCAGACGATAAATCTTCGCCCAATTATTCCAAGTATCACGGTTTTACACGTAGTTCGAGTCGACTGAAAAGGAGACGGCGTAAGTGGATTTAAACGAAGCTTGAGAGGGCTCTGGCCCGCGTTTTTCAAGCCGTCACAAATGGCGGATTCATTCCGGTCCATCAACTCTAGCAAAAAGTCTAGCGGCGGAACGCGTCGACGAGCATAGGCGTGACTCGTCGGTGGCTTGGAGTCCGCGTGAAAAAGTCCGAAGCCGCTAATAACCGTGATTCGAGATGCGAGAGCCACACGCATTAATAAGATAAATTAGCCCTATTCAACCGCGGTGCTCTTCCGCAGCTGGTTGCCTCGCCACTCTCGATCACCGGTTTGACTTATCGTTACGTATGCAGGGAACACATTTCACACTGATACGCTCCGTATTTGCGGCCACTGAATCGCGCTGATTGTATTCTCATGCAAAATATGTCGTCCATTATGCCCAGGACCCGTAGCTTCCTCTATATCTCCAATTACGGCGTCCTCGTGTAATTGTTATCGCGCACATTTTGCATCTTCTCGTATCTTTCCAATGTCTGTGATTATTCATCGTGGTACACACGTGTAAAGGACTTAGAAAAGGGAGCAGAACAAAGGAATACACGAGAAACGAAGAAATTTGATTTGTTACGTGTGGAGTAATGTTGCAGATGCGTCGCTGCTATTGTACTCGGTCTCTTACAGTCACCAAATTAAAATACAATTTTTAAGCATACGAAAGTACTTAATTAAATTTTCACAAATCGAAGATTCACATTGTAGTATTGTAGCAATTTTATCGCAGAAATGCGTTCGAGTTTGCAAACGAAGCGAATTGATAAATTAAAGAGAAAAGAAGCAAAAAAAACGTAATATAATATACGTAATATATATATAATCGAATAAAATTGCTACGCACGCTATATGACTATCATGGACAGACACAGTTCAGATGGAAACATTAGGAAACTTTCTGAACGAGAGGAATTTGTTTGTAGAAACAAAGGGGTAGACAGAAGTAAACTCGTTTAACGAAATGCCATTACCAGATCCTTGGTCTCCGCTTCAGATATAGGTGGGCCTAATCTTCTTTAGCTGTTAATAGGATTGAGACCTTAATCAATCAGACGCAGTACAATTAACGCAACCTTTTGACAGCCGTCCCGTCCACGATGAGAACACCTGACGTGGATTTCTTTAATCAGTCACCTTCCAAGATCAAGGTGGCGCGAAGGGTGAAGGGGACACTAGGCACAGTGGGGGGAGACGAACGAGAAATAAGTTGAAACGCGAAATGAATCGCGCAAGTGAGACTGACAGGTAATTTTTTAATCATTGAAGGCTTCTATCTACGAACTTAATCCACGAAGTTTTCCTCCCAGACCTGTACGTTATATTTATAATGTAATTAAAATCTTTTTATTTCTCATGCTGGTAGAAAGTTTCGAAATTTTATGCAATTTCTTCAGCAAGATTGAGAAATGTAATTTTCGATATTTTTAAAAACAAACTCGTCGAGTAATTTCGCAATTTAATTGTTGATACTATCGCTAATTTGTATATGTGTAAAATAACGTATAACAAATATCGTACCATGTACGCGAAAGTAGAACAATATAACATTACGACTAATAACCATCATTCGAGATTGGAAAATGGAATTATTTCGATAAATCTGTTAGAATGGCCGTGATTTGCAACATAACGAACCATCGTGGAAACAACTTCATCGTATTATTCGTTACTTTGTTCTCGCCCTTCGGCTCCGATTCATCCCTAATTTCAAGATCGCGCCCAACAATTTGACTTTCTTGCTTTCCACTTATCCCCGCTCCGACAGCTGCTCCGAGAATTACCGCTCGTTCTTCTCCGTCATTTGAGTCCACCCTTCAGCCTGCCGTGAGCATAAACTTCGAACTCGATGATGCGAGCAGTTCTCTTTTATTTTGGGCGAACGAAGCCGGTGACGATGCGTAGTAAATTAGGGTACGCGGAACGACAGAAGACAAACAAGCGTTGAAAATTTATCTGCACGTAGATGAACGTAAATTTTCTAGTAGGTTTTGAAGTTTTAATTTGCATGGAATATCACAGGTATTTTGAGTACAGAATTGTATTTCTCTTTTTCCTTCTTTTTTTTCTGTGAATGGTGATTTATAAATTGTTAATGAGATAATTAATTGGATACGTTGAAACATTTCTACAAAACAAAGCATAAAGATAAAAATGTATAATTCAGTGTGCAATATTCAATGTTTCAGTTTAACGCTGAAAATCCAGAGTTAAAAATTCGACTGGATACTGAAAATTCACAATTAAAAATTTCACATCGTTTCTATTTGACCTAAAACGTAAAACGTATTTTCATTCGCAAAAATCGCTATCCAAAAATATAGATAAACAGTAGATTACAATAATGTTTTTTCAATACCGTACGTTGATATTATTCTAACTTGTAAGCGGCGTCGCTGAAGCGAACAATTCGCGTCACCATGGGCGCTGTACGTAGAATAACAAGCCGCTTGTTTGCAATTTCACTAGTAATTTTCGACACGCGAATCGAGGTAAGCATTTGAATGTGTCTCATTTTCGTCGGTCACGCTAACAGAGAGATTTCATCATCAACGTGTATTGTGGCCCGTTACTGGGCAGAGGGGCCCGCGAACACGACTATGGCAAACACGTTATAACGCGCAGAATTTATTGGCATGGAATTCGTTCGCCTTTCATGCGTGTGACAAGCCACTGAGACCTCCTTTATACGCCACTGCCACGCACCCTGGTATTCCTTATAAGCGGCGTTACTACGTTCTACAATTTTGCAGACGCGAGCCTCCGCAGAGAAAGCAATAGATGCACGTGTAATTTGAATTTACGAGACTGTAGAAGTCCCGTGGTATATGAGAATGTAATGGAAAAATGTGGTCGTCTGAAAGTTAGAATAAATAACAAATAAACAACTTGCCATTTAACTAATTGCGTATTTTGGAAGAAAGAAAGTTTGATCCAGTGTTAGAATAGACACGTGTATACTAAGTATAATCATTTTTTGTAAGAAATAGAAAGTACACAGAAACATAAGGAATTTTTACGATAAAGAAATAATTGATTCTGAGTTCTCTATCGTTTTGTTCTATCCCTTTAAAGCGTTAAAGTAATTTCTTAAGTTTACAATTTGCAAGTTTCTAGCCCATTAACACTGCCAATACTTCACTCGCCTAGTAACAGGTCAGGATATAGCAAATTCTACACGCCATTTCTCTCATTATTGTTATAAAAGTAGTCCGAAAGATCGACAAATTGCGGCAAATAGGATTACGTGCGCACAACATGCGCAAAGTATGCTCGAGGGAAATTGTTCACGATACAAAACACGATAGACCAGCCTGACCACAGCGTGAGAACGGAAGCGGATCTCATGGAGACCATGTTAATAAATCTCTGGTAATTAGAAATAATGTAACAGCGGGATAAAATTGCCGGTGGGCTCGAGTCGGCCGGCTGATTCATTTTTTACGCCACACGAGCGTTAAGATCTTTTAGCCGAGCCGGTTATAAATGATTCGTGAAACCGGAGCGGCCCACTTCAACCTGTCGTGTATATCCACATCCCAGAACTACCGCCAGCCATCGCCTCATTAGTCACGTTGAATTCGTTTCAATTAAATCGCCCTCCCGATGCTTCATTAACCGCGCGCTCCGCCGAATCGTTTGGCAAAATTTTGCCCAGGGAACAGAACGTTTTCTCCACGGAGATCGTCTTGGATGGGTCGTTAGGCTTCCTCCTTCTTAGAATTTTGGTCTGTGATGATCATTTTTGGATCTGTTGACATAACGAATTCTGTATACTTTCAAGGACTTTCAAGGAATATCAATGCCTAAAAATGTTTTTTTATAACTAAATTAATAAGACACGATTTGGCGTAATATATTATTTTTTATTTTCTTATATTGCATTGAATAGTGCTATAAGGAAACCAATACATATATGTACACATTATTTTTTATTTACGTGTATCGTCTTCCGTACTTCAAATCTAATCTTGAAGTTCAGGTACTCGTACGATCGACAACTACTTCCTGCAAACAATAATTCAATCCAAAATACGATTTCCTAAAACCATCTCCATCACCAGGAATTCCAAGCTGCAGAAGAATCTTAACTACAGATATATCACATCAGAAGTTCGCGACTGGCTTCTCCATTAACCAAACAATATCAATCTTGGGTGGAAACAAACTTTCCTTCCTTTTTCTCCATTCCGAAATCACGAGAGGTTCTCTAACCGGATTACCGAACCGCGAATTCACGTCGGTGCAGCAACTTGGCGGCAGCACATTAACCCAGTCCAACGGGAGGACATCGAGGCAAGCCCTTTAATCGAGCAGATTAAAACGTCGCGAGTCGGCGATTGTCCTCGCGCTGCGATTAGCCTCGCAGCTAAGAAGAAACCTTCGTCTTTCTCCCACCTCCCTCTTTCTGCTCCACTCTCGGCTCGTAAATCAAGGTGGTAATAGTCCTTGGAGGCGGAAATATAGTTAAACGTCTCAATTGCAGCGAGCTCCGCGCCGTCGAGTCCGGTTGGCAATACTAATTAAGTGCCTAGTGTACCCTCTGTGTTGAAGGGAAGGCTCTCGCCGAATCCGGAAACGAGGGTAGATGTAATTAGGATGAGTTGTGACGCCGGCAGCAGCCAAACCCTTAGCTTCGTTGTCGGCTGAACAACTCCCTGGCCGTAGTCGTCGCCGACGATGGTCTACGTGTGCGTCGTCGTGGCAGATGCCGCGTGTCTACACGTGCACGCACACGCGCGTGATCGCGTGCCTCTCCGCGTAATCTGCTTCGAGCAGACCCCGAGCCGAGGTTATTATTGTCGGCTCGAAGCTTGATCGTTCCTATCGAGCCAAGCATTAGCGTACAAATAATGCACGCGACTATCTGCTCGATCCTCGCTTTAATTGCCCGAATGATCGGGAACGAGGTCGTGTAATCGACTCTCCTACACTGCTAAAGTATAGTCCCTCTCTCCCTCTCTCCCTCTCTCCCTCTCTCGTTGTTTTACGTTCGCGTATGCAGGCTTGAGCTACACGGATCTGCAGCTACAAATAGGAAATCGACTCTGTGTCTTGTGAAATATTTAGAATTGCCACGATATCGAGACACAAGTGTCGGGGAATGTTAAATTAATGGCGCTGGGCTTTGGTCAGAATTGTGAACGATGAAGTGAGAATTTTATGTATGTCATATACATACATATGCGTTATCAGGTAATAGAGTTTAGGATTCCTGGAAGATATTGTAGGGTTATTTGTAGACTGTAAAAGTAAGTTTGTTCTACTTACTGAAATTGTAATGCTGCATTTATTGACTTTGTCTTATCGCGAAGCGCGGCCTTATGCAAAAAGTTCATTAATTCAAAGACAAATCGTACAATGTTGCTGCACTTTTGCTTATCGTTCCATCTGACTTCTACAGCTTGCCTACTTTCTACCAGTGATTAACCTATTCTGATAAATCCACTATCCATAATTCATTTTCACTACGTGCACACTATTATCTAAAAATTTATAGACCTAACCCCACCATTTTAGATTGCTCTAAATCTATTTCATTATGTATTCGACTATGCGCAGAACGTGTTTCCTGACACTTTTTTTTTATAGGAATTTACAAACGAACTTGTCTAAATAGCAAATTAGAAGATGTAACCAAATCGATTTCGATTTTGCGCTTTGCACGTGCTGCAATGTAACGATGGGATTGTCCCGTGGTTTTTGCGCACGTAATTGGCGCGAGCGCAGTTTATCGCGCGATTAAGGGAAGCCCGTTTCCCTCGTTCGAATTGAAATTCACCGTAAATGAAGCTCGAACGTTTCAAATTAAGACAGTTTCTCTAACCTTCGCTATACCTCCGGATAAACGGCGATCGTAAAGCCGTCCCCGCTCCATTACCGGTCGAAGAAACTTTATGCGCACCTACTTTCTCTAATTGCTGGTCGCCAGGATCGCCACTAAATTTCCTTGACAGAATCAGCCACACCCTGTCTAGAGCTCATCAGGGTAAAAGTCCGGAAAGACGGAAACGGTTAAAAGGGTGCCGCTGGCACGGGTAATGGTAAAAATTAACTTCCTCTTCCCATTTCATTTTGTTAACACGCTTTCGCGAAAAATGCATTTTTTCATTCACGATCCTTCGTCTTTCTTTTCAAAGAAACTCGTTCCATATCTAATATAAGACACAAAAATTTAGACGATCTGTTTTGTCGATTCTTCTTTCTTTTTTATGTGTTCTCCTTAATCTCGTGATGCTATATATCGTATATAAAAGTCTATGTTTATGGGTTTGTATGATATGTTTTATTTATCACGACACAATCCTCCAAACAATTTGACAGCCACCGAAATATCCCATTGAATTCTAAAACACCTTGTACAAATGGGAAGAAACGGTGTGCAAATATCTCTTACTTCTATCATATTTCCTATTTTACAATTTCGAAATGTGCCTTATTTATGTGACGTACTCAGGCTATCGTTACACGCAGACAGCATCGAAAACGACATCGTCGATGACGGGTTGCTGAAACACGGCTCGCGTAGATTTTTCTTCGGACATCTGTTGGCCGATTGAAAGCCGGTCGATATTCGTGATGGGTGTCTTAAAAAAAAAAAAAAAAAAAAAAAAAACGGTTGGAGGAAGAGAAAAATGAGTGACGGGCAAAATGAAATACGTCATCGGTCGCGACGATATTTCATAGTTCCGGACGATCAATCCGGATGCGAGATTCCGGGGCTATTCGCTCACCGTTTCCACTACAAATTAAAGAAGCTTCTACCGCGTGGTGCCATTTTCTCTGGCAATCGTTGATCGTGTCTACTCTTCGTTTCCTCTTTCTACTCTTTCTTTTTATTCCACGTAATCTTACAATGATCGTTCGGTTCTTTTTCGTGCGAGTCTATAAAGAAATTTTAAGAAAGAGTCGTGCAGTACCAATCGCTCTAAGTTTTATTGTTGTACCTTGAGCTGGAGTCGATGAAAATCGAAATTTAAAATTAATTTTATGAAGTTCAATAATAAGAATTGGCAATTTGCAAAAGTAAAAATATTGTGATCTGTACGAAACAAAATATCAGCTCTAGAAAATAACTTTTAACACTCGGAATATGAACGTTTAACGTATCAGAACAATGGAATAAACAATATGTTTCCGAAATATGTTACACGGAATTGTTATATTAATTTGTTCATCTAAAGAAAAGTGCTAATATCTCAGGAAAAAAGCCAGATAATTTTCATCTGTACTACACGACTCGTCCCCAATATAGTAAAGCAGATAGAATTTATAATTATAAAATAAATTATAATCATTTGAAAAATAGCAAAGTAAATTTAGAGTCGGATAATATACAACACAGTAAAAAAGTCCCAACTTAGTCGGACATAAGACGTTCGGACGAAAACATCCGTAAACTTATCCAAACAAAGTTCAATCAAATTGCCCGAACAATCAACCATTTCTCCAATTACACTCTCGGCTATTATCATTTCTCCAAACTTCAGTGGCCCAAACACGTTTTTCCTGTGTGTTTTCAACGTCTCCGAAAATTCCGATTACAATTGCTTTGGTTAATCCGTCGAATTAGTACACCCCACCCGATCAAATTTCAATTTCTTAAAACCCGCCTCAGCGCGTCACGATCTATATATCCTGGAGTTCAGAGCAGCGGGAGAATCGGCCCATCAGGGTGTTCGAATAATTAGCGAGATGGGACACTTATTTAAGTATCCGCAGTAGGTCGCAGAATGGTGCGTCAGAAGGATGAGAAGGAGTGTGTAAGAACGTAAGAGAAAGACAAAGAAAGGGAGAAAGTGGGAAGATACGTCTTAGAGATACCAGAGGAAGTGTTCGGTTGGCTTGCTGGCGGTCCTGTAATTTCGATAATTACGGGTTAATGCGTTTAGCTGCGGCTACATACGTACCGGTAACATGATTCCAGCTTCTCGTAAGATAGCTGCAAATTAATTAAGCGGCTGCCATGGTTTGCCGAATAGTATGTGTTTATCGGTAGCTCGAGCGCTGGCATGTAGATCTTGTCTTTAGTCGAAGAACATTGCGGCCCGCGGAATTTATCGGCGTTCCTGGCTGCTCGACAGCTCGTACGCCGTCGTATGGTTAATAATTGCGGTGCTTGTTCTCTTCGAATTTGATATTTTGGATATTTTGCGCAAATTTCGATTTTTATTCCTCGTCTCCTCTTTTTTCTCCATTTTTTTTTTTAAATATTTTATAAGCGAATATAAATGTAATTTTGCGAATAAATCTTGTCAAAGATATAAAGCGTGTTCGTATATTTTTGAAAGATAGTATACTTGCACCCATTGCTACTAAGTTTCCCTCTATGACGAAACAATATCGTGCGTTGCCATTTTTTCGGATACCCTCGCCTCGTGTTCCCTCCACACTCCCTTTGCCGCACCCTCGCTCAACCACTCTCACGGTTTTCGTCGCCTCCACCCTATCTGCATTCCTAGTCCCAACGAGCCGCAAAGGAATTCCAATTTTAAACAAAAGTTTCCTGACGGCGGCAACCTCTTTGCTTTCTTTCCATCCTCCATCCGCCCTTGCACAATTCCGTCTCCCTCTTTCGTCACGTTTACCATATCTTACCCCTCTGTCGCCCATTTTACTCCTGTCTCGTTCTACTCGTCTGAATTTCTCCGTCATTTTCTCGTGGATTCTAAGTTCGCGTTCACGCAAAGTGCTTCTAGACTATTGCTCCATCGCTATTTTGTTTACAACCCATCCCTAATCGCTGGAATTTTTTCTCCTTACACGAACCTCGGGTGTTCGATACACCGACCAGGCGATAAAATTGCGCTCGTCTTTTAAGTTCCCTCCGGGGAGAGGTGATGTCTCTGTGACAGCGCGCTTGCATCGTCTAGCAGGAAAACCGGAGGCAAACGCGTGCGTTGATCGATACTTTATGCAGGCAGACAAGCGTTTCCACGATTTCGCTTCAGCGCACACGGGTAATCCCGTTCGAAGCATCGTGTACGACCTGCAGCTTCGTGTTCTCCAGAATTTTTGTCGTTACATGTTTCTCTGATGGAAGATCATCTGTTTCCGAGGAGGTTGAATAGCAATTTCTTAAAGTAACTTACGCAATAAAATTATAAAATTTATTGAAAATTAGGTCGATCAGTTTGTCTTGTGAGAGGTTCAAGTGACATCCCCGCGCAGCTTATGCAACGCAAACCCTAAGCAGCTAGATCGCGCGTCCTTCTAATTATACGAACCTCGTTCTATTTGTACGAACGAAACACGAAAAGGAAAGCGTTAACGGTTCGAAGCGAGCATCCTCGTAGAAAAAGCATCCCTCGGCGAACAACGAACAGTAGAACGTCGGGACGCGGCGAGGACAGCGATAAACAAACGCTAATCCATAAATCCTCCGGCAAACGGGAGAAAGCACGCACTATATATGCACGACGGCCGACTCGAGACGTATCAGTGCCGCGTCTGCTGCAATATCGATAAAACATTGATCCCCCATTCGTGCCTGAAGCCCGCCGTATAGGATTCGCACGGTTGCCGCGTGGCCCGCGCACACGTGCACACGCAGCCAGCTCGTGCATACGGGAACACCGTTTCCACGGGATTATATCCGACTGCACGGCGTGCGTACACCTCCTGCACGGTGGCATGGTACCTGCATCTATACGTGTACATACATATATACATACTTACCCCTTCCTCCTCTTCCGCCTGTTCTCTATGTCTTCCACCCTCTAGCCGGTATGTAGCCAGGACCTCGCGTCTATCGGTATCGCGATCCGCACGCGAATCACGAAGACCGCGCCGCCAGGAATTCGACGATGATGGAATTTGGGTCGACGGTCTGACGATCTTCTTCCTTCTCTGCTCGTTTTTGCTTCCCCTTTTTCTTTCTTTCGTTTCTTTTTGATCGTTACTCTTCGGGGATGGGGGTAGTTGAACGCGAGCAACGAACGGGGTGCAACGAACTCCAGTCGAGAGAACAGATTTCGATGCGAATTCGATATCGTCGTTGTCTCGTGGGATATGGTGGTGGAGATTCTCCTTTTGGAATTTATAGGATGGCGAGAATTCTTTTTTTTTTTTTTTTTTGAGGGATGTACGAAGGGTTTTATAGAGTGGAAAGTAATGTGAAACGTCCTTGGGTTTGGTCTGTTGTAAAAAGCGAACCGATGCACACGATTGCTCGTATCCGCTATTTCATGCCATTCCTTTGAACAATCTTGCTACTTAAGCCATTTACCAAGGGCATCGATTTGAAAAACAGATCTCATTAACCCACCCCTGGAACCGTCGCCTTGGCGCGATTAACTCGCGACATCAAACGCAATTACAACACATCGAACGTTTCACCCGTTCCCCACAGGGACTTTGTATTTATTTCGAACTATGAAACCCGAAGTAATCGAGAACATCGTCTGAGCCACGGTACACTCGCGTCCCATTGATGTCGGATTAATTTTATTCCCAGCAGCTCTGCGTTTCCCGTTCGCGATCATCTTTTCCGTTTAGCATCCGGATCAAAGCGGCGGAAATCACGCCGGCATAATCGCACGCGATTCCGCTCTTCACCGCGGAACGTCCCAAGTGTCCCCAGATACGGAACGAAAGAGGATGGTGAAATGGCGGGGGTGGCACCCGCTTCTTGGCGGATCAAAGCGCGGATTTCCGTCGACGGCAACGAATTGGCAAACTTCTCTCTCTCTGAAGATAGAACAGTAATTATAAGGTCGACGACGACGACGACGACGGGAGCGCGAAAGGACCGGGGGGTGAGAGACCAAGGGGTGGCCAAGTGAGAGGGGCGAAGCGACAGACGAACACGCGATGGTCTCAAACACTGCGGTACAAAATTCACAATCTAATTCAACTAAGCAAATTACCAGCAACTTCCTGGGCGGCAGCTCTACGCACGCTGTCCCTTCGGCCTGCATTCCCAGAAACTTAGATCAAAGGGGCCGTCGATCTCCAACCCCCGGCCATTTTCTCCACCCTTTCGCCTCCCCTTCCCTCTCAGCTCCCTTTCGCCCATGCTGCTCTTTCCGTCTCCTATTTCGGAATATCGCCCGGGCCCCCTTTCATCTCCGCGTTTCATACTTCCGGCTTGTCTGTCGCGCCCGACACGCCGACGAATATCGAATTCTGGCTGCTTGACCGGTGGCCCCTATGGAACCCTGTCTACGACGCTCGAGCCAGTGCTCTATCCGGAATAGTCTGACAGGTTAGATCGGGTTTGCTGCAACGGGTTGAGTAACAGGTTACGCAAGTCCTGTTTTATTGGAAAGGAACTGATAGGAATCTGCTGGATGTTTTTGTTGCGTGACTAAGGTTTGTGGGGCGGTATCGGGTACTAGAGGGAAATCTGATTGACGTACGGTGTCCGATATTGTTACGATAACTCGGAATATCTTTGTTACTTTTTTGGAGGGAGATTGTGGTAAGAGAGGGATTAAGGTTCAATGAAATTGGGTATAGTATTGTAGTTAACGTGGAATTAATGTTTTCGGTATTTCTTCGGTCGAATGGAAGCTTTCATGTCTATGAATTATTGATTTCTGAAGATTAGAATGGACAAAACCACTGTTTTGTGGACGACACAACAGCAGAAACACAGTGTATGATTAATAGTTGGAGCAAGATTACAATTTTTTTAAATCTCGAGAGGTAATAGAATATGGCACAAAGCTTTATGGTAAAGCTACCTAGTATTTAAATATAAAATCTGAAGAAATATTTTAGGAAGTATTTTATAACGATATGTTAAACTATCTTTCTTCAATCTATAGAAATTCTTTCTCTTTTTATACATAGCGGGCTTTCACTGCTTAGCCCTTGATAGGTTAGCAAAACTACAACGTCGAAAAATATTTAGTTCCAAATCCACGGGCAAAACGCCACTATCCCTGACACCAGCAAAATCAACGGTGAATCCCCAAAAACACCCTCTGGCTTCCATTCTGAATTTCCACCTACTCCAGCTACTGTGTCGCGTAAATAGCAACAGGGAGAGGACAGGATCAAGAGGGATGCTGACGAGTATACGTAGACGCGAGTAGTAGGAGGACGAGGGTGGCAGAGGACGCAACACTTCCGGGACGCAATATCATTCGGAACGAGGCAGATTGTAATTCCCACTTGCTTGGTCTTCGGAGGTAGCAGGTAGCAGAAGCTGCGTTTGTTGATTATCCGGCCGGTAAACAGGCGCATTGTTATCGATTGGGCCAACAATCTGCCGCCCCCCTCCTATATTGACGCAATACTGCCTCGCACTTGCATAATGAATGGTTGGCTAATGACCCTACGGAGGTTGCGGAAACCGCAGCCAGAGGATGGTAGGCCCGGGCCTCGAAGCACTTCCGGCATCAAACATGCACCGCTCGTGGATCCTCGGAATCCACGGGGTCTCCGGCCTGGCTCTCTCTCGACCCGTGTATCGTTCCAACATACCGTTCCGTAATAGGAACGCGGAGGTCGACTTTAATTCTTCATTAACCGAGCGCCAACAGAGAGCATCGCGCTACCGTGGCCAGATATCCGACTGGTTGGATATCCGCCGCGCGATACCGTTCGTAAATTTATTAAGTCCGAGTATAAATTTAACAAGGACTGTTTGTTACCTAGGTCGAAAGAGAGATTTGTAGATTCGCAAACTTGAGTTTGGTAGATCTTATTGGTCGACCTAATTGCGTCGGGGTTAACAGTAGTTGGTAGGATTGAACTTAATCCTTTGGACATTATGAATGCCGAATATACAACCGCGAGTAGGATGTTCTTCTCTTGTGAATGGCGATCGTAACAGGTGTGAAGGCACGATGAAACAGTATTATAGCTTATATCGCGTTTAAAGTGCGATAGAGAAATATCTTACGTAAGATTATATCTGCTCTATGGATATATTTTACATATTCTGATTTCTTAATTTTCAGCTCTACCGAGCACGCGGACTCCAACAAGCAGATTCTGACCACCAGTCTGACGTGTCATTGTAAGTATATACTTTATTCATCTTACACAGCAGTGAATTTTCGAAATTGTAGAATGTAATATATTATAGTTTAAAGAAGACAATTTCGAAACCGAATATCACGTACGCTTACTAATATTCCGACAAATATACAACGTATACAAACTCGGTATAAAATTTCATGTTGCTCCAGAACACGCAAAACGTAATCATAGATAGCACTACTAATTCAATTTCAGTTCCAGTTGTCCAACGCGCACGCATCTATAACCCTATCCTCTGTCGCTCGAAACAAATCTCCACACAAACCCTTCTTCCCTCTCAACCGTTTAAAGTCCAATAATCATCCACAATGGTACAAAGCATCAGGTATAAAGTACCTGCTTCGTCCCAGACTTGGCTCAATCAAATTGCCATCAATTACATCTCCCGGTACAAGTACTCCGTTAAGTATCGCCCGGGACATCGTTGAGACCCGAGGGAGAAAGAAAACGAGACGCGAGACTCGACAATCGCCGGCTTTCCTCCCAACAGTGAATCGCACGCTTTTTACGCCACCCCGTTCAGCCGGTTGTGTAACTTCGTCCGTTTAATACGGGACGGTTCTTTTGTGTCCGGCTTTCTGTCACTTTCGCGGTTTCGCCGCACCTTTGGAAACACCGCGACGGTAGCTGACGACTTTTCCGCGTCGCAAGTTTCTCTTCTGTACAGCCGAGGGACCCGCGCGCGCAATAACGACCCTAATCTCCTTACGTCGTACCCGGCGCTGTTTTTGCCACGGCCCGAACGAAAGTGCTTACGCCGTTGACCAGTCGGCTATAAGGGACTTACAATTTACTTGCGCGTAAGAGGCTTTATGCGGCGCACCGCGCGTAAAACGTCGCACCGCCCCGGCGGAATTTTACTTAATGTTCGTTCCGCTTTGCATTCTCGCGCCAGGGAGTTGACACCAGTCGGGGGAGAATAGCACGGGGCTTTATATCGCGGACTACGCCTCCGACTTTTCACGAGATCGCGGCTCGGACCGTCGTTAAAGGAGAAAGAGAAGAGGAAGAGAGGTTTTTCTCGCTGAAACGAAAGCCGGAATTATATACGATCCGGAAGAGGCGGTCACCAAGCAGAGGGGACGTTTTTGCACGTCTTGGGAAACGAGCATCGTTACGGGTCTCGTTTCGAAGCGGTAATAGCCCCTCCGGATTGGTCGTGTTATGGTCTGCAGGCAATTCGGTGACGTTTGATTTCGGGCATAGGGTGGGTTTACTGTCTTGGTTAAGTGATTAATAAAGCTGGATTTTGGGAGGTTAGTACCGTAAATATATGTATGATGATATATGATCGGAGAAGGTTATTTCTAAAAATTTTGGCTCATTTATGCCTCGTTCAGATTAGTCGATTTAATCCATTTCGAGTAATGTTATTCGACTAATGTGAAGGATAGAAACTTGAAAGTAGTAAAATAGTTGCTTGAATTCAAGCCTGAACGAAGTTGGAATATATATCTAGCCCTTTTGACGAAAAACATCAGTATATCTTACTTACTTTGCCGATTATTACGGCTCAAGTCTTTGGATTATTTTGAATGTAAATGAGATATATCAAATATGTGTGGAATTCCCATTTCACGTTATTAATAATGAAATATTACGAACCAAAATTTATTCGATTTGAATTTATCGTATAATTAAATATGCACATAATAAATGATATTCGGGACAATTACTAAAACTAATCTTATATTTAGATATTACTCGGCCTATCAATATGAATTAAATATTTATTCGGTAAGTTTGTGGCGAATCGATTAGATATTATGTTTAAATTTGTCCGTAAGGAAAGACGATAAATAATAGGTAATATGTGTGAAAGTAACGTAAAAATCTTTCGACACACCTTTCCCGTCAAATTTCGTTCGACGTTGAAAAAACTTTTACCAGCGGCTTCTATCTTTTCCTATTAAATAATATGGCGCGTTTTAATCCATCTATAACGGAAGGCAATCAGTCACAAAATAATGGACGAAACGTGTGCTCAAATTTTTATATACAGACTATTTCACCGGACTCTGTCACATGAAATATGTCTGTTGTATTTAAAATCGCAATTTTTGTACGAAACATTTTTATGAAATTCTAAATGGAGCAAAAATATTTCAAGTGAAAAAGTTCAGCCGAAAACCATATATAATACAGTTTATTACATACTTCAAAGTTTTTCACTATATCTATCGAATATGTTCCTCCTTAGATTGGAAGTTTTGCTCATTTTTTCCACCCTTTTCTTTTTAACAAAAGCACGAGGATTTTTTAACTTTTTACAAACATTTTCTTTCTTTCTTTTAGGAACGTACGACCTTTTTTAATCAAACATTTCCTCCTTTCGCAGTTCAATATTATGTTAATTTTAGAACGTTTCTCTAGAAATGTTTTCGTAACCCAGGACTGTTCGATTCCTCTTTCGATTATGAGTCGAACGCTTCATTCCAGTTTAGCGATTTATTTTCGTGTTTCGTTAGCGTGGTCAGCCTTCAGTTGGTCGAGTCGTTTTCTCACCAATGTCGTCAAGATAGCCGCCGCGTAACGAGCATTTCCGGTAACCCGCGCACGATGCTTCTTGAAGTTTAAATTACTCGAGCTCGATGGCTCTTCGCCGATGAAAAAAATTCATCAAAAGTGCGCGTGGCCTTAAGTGTCGTGGTTTAAGTTACAATTTTTTGAACTTTGGAGTTAATAGTGGTATACGTTACGTAATTAAGTTGAATTAATAAAGAAGTGCCGTGGAATGCGTTTTCGGTTCGTTTTATGATTAAGAACGCCAGCAAGTGAGTTTGATGAAAGTATATTTTTTTACGACGTTTGCAACTGAACGATTTCATTCGTTTTTCCTGAGAATACGAACGAATGTATGGGCGCGTGCTCTGTCATAAAATTAAATATATTTCCCTAACAGAGGATACAATTACGGGTGCTTTGGACTAAAAGTACGGTTAAAAATCCTTTTTTCTATACTCTGTATTCCAGTATTCGTCAAAGTTTACGACATTGCGCGTGTCAATAGGGTTACTGCTGAAGAGTACTTTTATTTATTTTAACTTCTCTTTTATTTTAAATTCTCATAAAATAACATTGTTCGTAACAGTGTTTTTCTTCTAAAAGAAAATGTTTTCAGAAATGTTCCTTCTATACTTTAGAATATACATTTTGTATATCTACGTTTTCTTCTATACATTCGTAGAGAATATCGTACAGAGTTTCCACCTGAACTTTGTTACCGTGTTTTATGGTTAAAAATAGCATAAGAGTATTATATGGACAAAGATTCTTAAAAGCTCCGTTAACAGGTTAAAACAAACGTAACGCGAAGATTATAGAAGCTATTTGTTTTTAGCAAGAAGAATGTGTTGCACATAAAATGTGCATAGAATAAATCCTATTTCGGCAAACCAATGTGCCATAATAAGCATCACGCTACATGGAAGTTATTTCTACTTTTACAATTTCATTTTGTTTTCCAATTATGTGGAATTAAGTTTCCCACGTTTCTCGAAATTCAAATTTCCAAAAATAGCAAATGCTTTTATCGTATCATAAATCTGTTACACTCCTCTACCCTTAACGTGACGTTCATCAATGCAACAATCGGTAATTCTCTAACTATTTGTTCTACATATACCAAAGTTAGAACACGTTCAAGTTTACTTCTCCACAAAACTACTGGCAGATCAAGTTCGTGAATTTCACGAAGTACCGTAATAACAATACAAGTCCAGCAACGCCATGAGCGAACGTTTACACAAAGACAGCAGTAAAACAAATCCGTTTTGCCTAGAACTCGGTAGGAACAGATCAAGGGCTACGCTACGTAATCTCGACGGGAGAGTCGTTGAATGGCCGCAGCGGCTCGGTATTGGTTAGGAGTGGCGGTCTAGCGGCGGCCAAAGTGAGTTTACATCGCAGTTAAGTTTCGCCTTAACGCGATGCCGAACTGCCTTCTCTCCCTCCATCACGTGGCAGTGTGTGACACGCGGATTTACCGACCATTTGGCAAATGAAGACGAAACTGCCTCATAGATTACTGTGACCGCGATACACCACCGACAGCTGGAACCTCTAACGTGTATACCGGGCTTCCTTCCAACGTGATCGAAGCGATCGTCTGTCGGAAGCTACCCCCTTCGAATGTGTCTTTGTCTCTGCTTAATAGCGCGTTTCGTGCTCTGTCTCATTACACAGTGCTTGAATGATTTAGTTGTTAATTGTGGTTGCTTTCATACACAACATTGTCCTCGGGAAATATGAGAGAAAGACGATGAATTGTTTAAGGAAGGTTGCGTTTTTTTCATAGAAGCGCGCAGTATTTCTTTTTAATGCGACTGAATTCCTTATCGACCAATAAGTAATTTGGAGAAAGATTTGTTCTGTCCCCTAGCTTTCAAAATATAGAAAATAGAGTTTGAACGCTAAAACTCGAAGACTGCGAAACATTTTAAATTTATATTTGTATTATTTTCCACACAACTCGTTTTTCAGATAATTACGTTTACCGTAACAGAACGATCCACTGTGCACGCTTTATTATTCGTGACGGATTTCAAATTTACGAGAGAAAATAACTATTCTGTTTTTTTTTTTTTCAGGGATCAAAAATTGTCATTCTATAAAGAGCATATCGAATATTTTACTTTGGAATATTTTGAATGTTTCGTACATGAAATATATGTATACGATATGAATTTTAAACGACGCGACTTCGAAGTGACAATTTTTGATCGTATAAAGTGACAATTTTTTATTAACTAAACGCCCCCTTTATCTTTTTTTTATAAAAATATTTTACAAAAGGAACTTCTTTCTTTATACTGCATTTTCAATCGAAAGCGGAACTAATTAGAAGCTATGGTCAAGTGTTTACCATCTGACACGAGTCTATGAAATTTATCACATTCTCCGGGATTACTGCCGAAATTGGGAGAAAAGGGAAGGTCGAAGTATCATTTTCCTTTATTGGAGGAAACATCGGTGGAATTGTTCATGAAGCTCAAAGCCATAAAAGGGGAAGAAACAGTTCAATAGCGGTGTCACCATTCGCGTCATGAAATTAAAAGCTTTCTTTCTCAATACCAAACAACCTTCGAATTATTCCGATTTATTAAACTAATAAACTTCAAGAAATTTAATAGACGAAGATTTAATAATGACTTCGAACGATGACGAATAACAGTAACTTTATTAGTTGAAAGACATGCACGATTATTTAATCCAAGAAATTTCGAATCAAACAAGAGAGTAGTAATGAATTATAATATTTTATAAAGTTAGCTAAAAAATCCACATTGATAATCTCACGAAATAGGCTGAAGCATTTTCGAACCTAGAAATAGACGTTGCAATCGAGTTCGCAATCACTGCAGTTAGAGCTACGTCTTCTCTTTCTTGATCTCAAACGAGTCGCTTTTGGAAGATCCAGCAATGGTTCCGTTTGTCTTCAATCAACTGGTGCTTTAACCTGTGCAGACGGGCGAATGTGGAAATTCTTCTCTGTAATCAATTAAACGGTAATTTCTTCGTTCCTTTTGTTTTCCTTTCATCAATTGGCGTAAAGTTTCCATTCGATGTGATATCGTCAAAGAAGCAGCGGGAAATTCAAATCATCGTTAATCAAATCTTATTTATTTCTTACTGTTAGAACAAGAAATATTAATTTTTGTCATTATAGTTAATTGATTACTGTTCATAAACAAGCGAACATAGGATATTTGTAGATATTATTTTACATCTGGTGTTTTTATTATGTAAGTTACTAAATGAAACGGTATAAACATTCGTATGTAATATTCGTACATTTCTGCAAACACAGGGAAAGAAACTTATCAAAGTGAATTTTAGTACAATTTGAAATTTTGTCCTTTAGTAAAGTCGTTAAAATATGCATATCCTTTGTAGTTGACTGGACACAAAAAAATTGCAGCTATTTAAAACTCTATTACAACTTAGGAGAGTACCTGAATTTTCATGAACAGTACAATTGTTGCAAATTGTTTGTTTTACATGCAGATACTTTTTTGAGTTGAGTAAAAACAAATGAAACATCGAATTGGAATCTAAATGGATGCGAATACCATATCTGAAGTACTATGCAAACAAGCTTTTCATGTAAATATTTTTTTAAAAGCGACTGAAATTTTTATATGAAAAAATACGATAACAGAAGTATGTTCTTCAATTTCTTCAAGTGTTTACTGTTCAGTTACATACCGGACGCCGAATAACGCGTCATGTACGCTTGTAAGTTTAATTAGAAATATAAAATATCGATGATCTTTCTAGAAAATAATAAAGTCACGGAAGATTAAAATTTGAAAAACCGTACAATGTGCTCGTTTGTTTGACCAAAAACGAGATTCACGCCTGTGTTGATGAAAATATAATACATTAAACTGAAATTTCGTTCATTCTGATAAATATGAATTATTGTTTACATTTATTTTAATCAATCAGTAAAAAAATTTTTTCATTATCCGTACGATCGTTGATTGTCAATGTATTCGATTTGTTTGAAAATTACACGGCGTACATATATTTTTCATGTAACATCGACTCACCCCTATGCGTCGCGGTTTTTCGATCTCACGGAAGCAAACAAAATTTATGAGTAAATCGTTTCACCGTAACGTTATAACCTCATCCATCCTCATCGATTATCGTTGCTTTTAATATTCTCTCTCTCGTCCGCGCGAATCAACATCGTCCCTGAGTGCAGTCACTTTTGGAATACATTTCACGTCATGGTTGTTCGATAATCGTTTCGCTCAAAAACTTCAATTATTCGACATCCTATCTGTACGAAACGTGCACCAAGCTTAATCACATAAAATTTTGCTTAATAATTCCAAATCTTTCTGAAATTTTTAAAGGACCTTTGATATCGACTAGATTAATAACATACCTAAATATCAAGCTCTTTCCTAGGCTATCTCTGTGATTTATCTTTCCTTTCCTCGTCTGCGACGATCAGTATGTCATAAATCAAAGTGGATGTTAAATCCCAAGAATGAAAGCTGTGCAATGGCTTTATACAAACTTCATACAACAACATATAAAATTCACATAGTTTCTCAAAGTGTCCCGACTAACTTTTCTATTTCTATTCTCGAGAACATCTCAGAAGATCAAGTCAAAAGTTGGAAACAGCTTAGAACCAATTTCTTTCCTCTTTGACAACTTAACTATACTTTAACTCCAACACTTTCCGCTGAAATTATTCACACGGAAATTGCGCGAAAGCTAATGTACGAATTTAGAAATAAACTCTCCAAATTTTCTTTTCTTTCTTTTTTCTTTTTACAAAGGACATTTTTTACGTTTTTACTACTAGACATAACTATAGAGAATACCACAAACGTATATCAAGAAAAATGCAATTCGAAACGAAAAAATAAAACAAAAGTTGGAACACGTCTGACCGCGTATGATAGTCTAACGAGTTTGCAGAGGCAGGATGTAATCACGATGGCAAAGGTCCCGATATTTAAATTCATCTTTATCCGTGGATCCGATCGGAACACGGCGATCCGTAACGAAAGTTAACGAGATGGTGTTAATTAAATCCAACACATAGAATCTCTGGACTGGTGGGAAAATTCGACAATGGACGCGCATACAGGACTATGTATACAGTCACACACGAATACATGAGAGGTTGTGATCGCGCATAAAGGCGCGTGTACGCGCTTACAGGAGAGGCACAGAGAGCAGGATCGACGAGCAGACGAGCGAACCGAGCTGGTCGGAGGTTCGATGAATCGATGACCGCTTTTAGTAATGATGTGTACATGGCAGGCGGTTCTCTCCCGATGGAACGTCCGGGGTCAGCGTAGTAGAACGCCGCGCTGGTACGTTGCCTCGTGTGTAGTGGCAGCCAGAGTTTGCCAAGGGGGACTTATTACGTCCCTGGAATTACCATATAAATTATCGCGTGATGAACCCACCGGAGTGCGAAACGGTGCACGCTCCGGCCTTTGTCGAGGTTTCGGTTATGGTTAATCGGCCACGCCGTTTAATTGACATTCTGCGCCGCAAAATACCGCCTGTCCTACGCCTCGTGTAATTTTCTTCGTCTCTCAACCGCCGCGAATCGCCGTTCGCTTCCTCCTTTTAGCAAAGGGCGATCATCGATCGAGTCGCGTCATGCAACTTGACTTTGCCCTTAACAAATTGGCGGATGTTGTCTTAGATTTTGATGGCGTGATTAGATCGACAGTAGGAATAGGCTAGATTATTTAACGAGGAAAAAATCGTCTTCTCCTTCCGACTCTTCCGACGTCAAGCCGCGTCACGTCGGTACGCGGCTTTTCGTTCGACCAAACAGTTCAACCTAAATACGTCGCAGCGTCTCACGTGCATTCGATGCGCAATGGCTGCGGCGTCACGCGTGCCACGGTATATGTAAAAGGCAATCGTGGATTCCGCGTGTCGCTTACAAAGCAAATTTAATGACGCACGTAATACACGACGAGAGTGTCTCGCCACGGAGAGACGTGATTAGCGGTTATTCAAATTTTCATGAGGAGAGCATAGTCATCGAAGGCGGCGAGAAGGAAGAACGTTCGGGGAGGAGAACCGAAAAGGACGTCGAGGGCTTCATCGACGAGATTACAGACAGACATAATTATCCAGTATGGCGAGATGATGCGAATAGAAGGCGGCAGGTACGGTGTCTGAACGTTTAAGATCCAAAGCGTGGCCTTCCTGTTGACGAGCGTGGAGGATCCACGTCTACGAGGCACGATGAATATGCAAAATTCTCGGTGTCGGTCTCACGAACCATATCCGACGGTACGACCGAGGCCACGGCCTATGTTTCATGCATTCAGATGCCCTTCTTACCATCGTGTCGTCCAGCTTGGCCGTGGAACAGTTGAACAATGTCGCCGGCTGTCGCGTTCATTAGGTGCCGTTTAAAAAGTCGCTCGTCGACATTTCACACAAAATTCCCGCCACGAGCAGTGCCATGCAAATCCCGCTCAATTCGCGCGAACACGGGGAAACTCTTAAAGCCTTTTATAGTGTGCCTCCTCTAAGACTGAATTCGTGGCCTGAAACTCCGAGTGCCACTATATTCTCCAGCCTAGGTATTACGACGCGACGTTTCTCGCGGTTTTACGTCCTGCACACACGTTCCACGGTATGTCCGCTGTGAGCGAGAGTACGCGTGTTCGTGTGGCTCCCTGACTTTTTAACCTCTCTCCGAGAGGCTCCCGCAGACTGATTTATGTTTACCAGGGCCGAGAGGGAGGTGGAATTCGGTGACCGCTTAACTTGTTCTCGTTCTTTCACCGTTCTTGGAAACTTGTTTGCGTTATCGTCGCAGAGGAACTTCGCTTGATGTTCTTTGAATTCGATTAAAGAATTCTTGAGCTGGCTGACGGGCTTGAGTAACGGTAGTTATTTAACAAGTGGCTTAAGTCACGAAACGAAGCATTGTTAGAAGGTAGGTACGTGACAATGTATTTTAGGAATGGATTTGCTTGTTACAATGGATATATCAATTACTTTATATAATTGATATATCTCCTATTTTCTTTACAATTACAAAGATATGATTCAAAAAAGTTTCACTAAAGTAAATAAACTAGAGTTGCTATTTGATAATACACGTTACAAGTATAGCGAAAGTGTAGAAGATTAACGACATTTTCCATCCAGTACGACGATTTTAATTGTAATAAAATCGTGCCAGTCTTTTTCTTCCAATATATTTTCGAAGATGTCAAACGAGGAGCCTGGAACAACGATCGTGAGTTCAGCATCGGTTAATAAATCCCTGACAACGCGCGGCTCGGCTGAAACAATCCCAGCCTCCGGTTCTGACTCCTACTTTTGTCCAGGAAATTAGAGTCATCGCGACGTTGTTTGCCCGACGAGAGGCAGCGGCGTCATATTTCACGCACGAGCGAAACTTGAGAATCGTAATTGAACGCGAGTGGAAACTCCCTCGTACTGGGAAGGAGGGAAGATTCGTTGGACACATCCGACGTCAAGACGAGCACAGGCATTAGGGAAAAAGTTATTCTTATTACCAGGCTGGGTCACACGTGTATATTATTGCCAAGAAGTTATCTCAGTTCTCCGCGGCAACGGACCAGCCAGAACGTGCAACTTTTTCGATACTTTCTTAACGACGATCTCGCGTCGCTTTCATAACCTGCCGTAGACATGCATTGTCTAAAATTCGGTCATCTTTGGCGATTGTCGTGACACCGATACAGATCTCTTTTTGTCGCTATATAGACGGACGACGTCATATTAGTGTCATACGAGTGTGATAACGTATGGTTAGTACATAATAAATTCGTAGTTTCATAAACTCAAGTAGGAAAACTGAGCGAAAATTTTTGTACCCTTAAATTTAAAATACTGATAATTTTCTTGAGAATTTAGCTTTCTATTTCTAGAACAAGCCTTATGACATAATGCGTATCGTCTTTTGACGTAACTGCAAAGTCACGAATTGCAAGGATGCTGAAGGGCCTGAAATGCCATCGGGTAGTAAATCAACTTTTAAAGCGCTTGGTGTTTGTTAAGTAATTTTTTCATCGGATTTCTTTTATCAGTTCGGAAATGTTTCGCTAGGATCCAAGGAAAAGCAACGAACGTAAAAGATCTATCAAATACATGCTTCTTACGAGGTAACCTCTTCCTGGAAGATATTCCCTAAGAATGGGAAAGTAGTTAAAGGGGGCATCACGCGGACCGTTTCATAAAAGAACGGATGGTCCTCTTTTTCTTTATATACAAAGCCTAACGTTTTACATCGCAGGAAGAATACGCTCGCTATGTATAGTCAGCAACTGCGCGACAGGATCCCGCGTTAAAGTTTTTATATTGTACAAGACTGTCATATTATCGGCCGTTAATGCCACGTGTTATAAGTTATAGCAATAAGAGTGCCCTACACGGTTGAGTAGTCCGCGTTTATAGCTCCTTATGAAAGTGTTCTATTAAAAGGACGGATGCTGTTCTTAATATGTGAAACGAACAGTGAGAGAACGATGGTCGTAAATGATGTGCCATAAAGTGCTTTATTTTGTAACATCACGCGGAATCGTCATTGTGTTTTTCGATAAACGAAGATTGCTCCAAAATCGAAATAAACGCAATTTATTCACGTAATTCTCAGCTCGTCATTTTTCGTTGTAACATTGAATGGACAAAATTTGTGCGATTTAAATAGGTTTTGAGATTTTGACGCACTATAATCATTTCGTGATTTTTGCCGCTACTCGCGTTCCTTTATCGTCACTGGGAAATTATTCAAAATAATTTCAATGCCATTTTTACGATATTTCGAAATTATTGAGGATTATTCGTGGTCGGTCAAAGGTCGTTTCGAGGATAACTCATTTTAATGCACTTGTGAATCATTTGGAATCAGTTTGCCAATATTCATAGTGTAAATAATCAGTTCGTCGTACTAAAGATATATCTGGTTCATTTACGATTAATCAAATCAATCGTTTAAAAGTAAACTAATTTCCATGGAATTGAAAATTACTCAAAGGCACTGGGGCCACGTTTAGTAACATCTAATCAATTAACCAATTCCGTGTCACGCTGCGATTGGAACTAAAAACCTGCCTTGCGATTCTCCGAAGTCAACAGACATCGAATTCCAAACTAATACCACAACAGCGATCAAACTTCGATTAAAGTGAGTTTCGAGTCTCACGAAATTTTAGCTTCCCCGCTACGGAGCTGTACGTTTCTGGCGGGGGTTGAGTAGGGTTCGTTAATTCGACGCCAAGTTTTCCGATTCACTTACGGTTTGACAAGTCCGCCACGTTCCGGGCGCGCCTACACGCGAGCGAAGAAGGAGTAGTCTGAAGGGTCGGTGAAACAAAACATCGTAAAGCACCCTCTCGTCTGTAGAGGATGCGACCTGTTAGCCCGGCATTCAGGCAAGTGAGAAAAGTGGCTGTTAGAGGTAGCCGGCGATGCATAAGGACTCGTTTCCAGAGGACAAGTTATCCGTGCCATTGAGATTTATTCGAGGTAACCGTCCATGTCATAATACATGTGTCAGCGTGTAGAAAATATCTCCTAAACTAATTGTTTTTTTTTTTCATACATAATTTAACGTTTTTATTATGAAAATGACGAAGCTGCATCCATTATTGCATATACACTTGTTGGTACGTTGAATGTCTGACTAGCGGCTAATTCTATATATACATACCTATGACGCACAGATGGTCTGACTAACAATTGATTCTACTTATGTACATGACACCGAGACCGTCTGACTAATGGTTAACTCTACTGACGTATACGATGCTTTAATTGTCTGTCTAATGGTTAATTCTACTACCGCATATGGTACGTTAATTGTCTGATTTGCAATTAATACTACTGACACATACATCGTGTCGATCGTCTGACTAAAGATTAATTCCACTTACGCAAACGATGTCCCGATTGTCCGACTAACTGTTAATATTACTGATTCATACGGTGCGCCAATTGTCTGACCAACGGTTAACGGATTGTCTGATGGTTAATTCTACTTACCCGTATGGTGCATAGATTGTCTGACTAACGATAATACTACCGATATATTCGTGTATGCTATAGTGTGCATAACGTTGCTAACTTGAGCGCTTAGCTTTTTCCAACGAATTTTTTTCACATCTCTAAGAATAGCATGGATAGTCTGTTGAAAGTAATTTAAAGTTATTTTACTATCGTATATATATATATATATATATACGATATATATATATATATATATATATATATATATATATATATATATATATATAATATTTCGTTGTCGAACGGCCACGCATTCGAAACGAACAGCAGCAACGGAGTATCACGTTTGCGTTTTTTGATAAACTTTCGACTAACGGGAATTTTTAGTTGCTCTTAATTTCGAGGCCGGCTCGTTCTCGCACCACTGCCTCTCGTTCGCCCATCCTCCCGGCTCAGCGCCGCTGAAATCGACGTGGTTCAAGTGGTTTTCAACGTTCTCCCAGAACCTGAATATTTATTTGCTCTTCCACAGAGATGTTGACCCGGAGCGTTTGAAATTGAAACGAACGTGGCAGCCGATGGTTTCTGGACCGTGTAAAAACCTCTGGTGTAACCGACGGATATACGTTGCATGAACATTTTTTCCCGCACCTCCTTCATTCGGTGTCGGCTTGTCTATTGTTACCAGTGTGGTATTTACTAAGCTTGGACAAGTAGTGTTAAATTAGATAACAAGTAGAAATGACAGGTAATTACCTACAGATATTCCGTGTATAATTATCAAACGAAAGCTGAGGATACGATTGAATGCTATTCAAATCATTTTTATCGATGAATTTTTCGAGATGCTCCTTTAATAAAAAGGAAGTGATACCAATACCTGTTCAGAATATTTAATTACTCGGGTTATCTCATCTGTACGTAGGACAGGGTCTTCCAAGATCGATAGCAGCTTGAATGTGTACGGGATCGGATAATTGAGTGGTGGATACCTCTCGAAATTCCCATGGAGACGTCCTCGTAGCGAGTAGCTCTCCCTTGATTACAGAGACAGCTGATTGATGCTTCGGGGTACGATCCAGCTAGCTCGATCGACCACCTTAAGATCACTCGCTGTTCTTTGGACTATGAAATTTCGGTTTCGATTCGCCGCCGCGAATGCGACAGACGTTACGCGTCATCTATATTTCTCTTCTGTTTAACCCTTCCGTGATTGCGAAAAATCATTTCTTATTTATTGGCGAATGGAATGGATGGAATTCAGTTCTTCATTTTACCATTGGGAAAATATTATGTGTGTCATATTTGTGTGTACACTGATTTCTGGGAATAAAGAGACGAATTTTGGAGAAAATATATTTGTACAAGTACCTCTCAATTATTTTTAAGACGATTTAATAAAATACATGCTGACTACGCGGTGTTATCTCCCAATTTATATTCTACTATATATCATATCCTGCTATCTTTCCTAAAGTTTCTTCCTGTTCAAAGGTACAAAGAACTGTTTTCCATTTTTCCCCAACTACCACCTCTTTTTGTATCTGAACGCTACGTACCTATAACTTGGCTACGAATTCCAATGAATTGAATATTCTACAAATTTGCACGCTTCGTTACAGGCAATTTCGCTGATGTGTATCCTTATGTTGGCAGATGCTGCAGTGATGGACGGTGAGGGTACGCTGGGCCGCGGTCACGGAAATGGGGGCCGTGGGCTGCGCCGTCAACGGTCCCTGGAATGGCGAGAGAGGCGCGGTTACGGGCCCAGTGCCCAATCGAGCAGCGACGACGAGGAAAATTCCCGTCACGCCGTTGGTGCCGCGTCCGTTTCATCCGCCGGTAGAGGCGCTCGCAGCCCAGGCCAGGTCTTCGCCTCCCTCTTGGCGCAGCAGTATGGAAGTGAGTGATGATATAATTGATGTTTAATGCCTTGATCGAAAGCCTCGCACCAGCCGTACGGGAAAAAGTTTGGCGGATGTAGGTGGCCGGTATTCGTCGAGGTGCCTGTGTTTGGGCAAAGGAACGGTGTTTGATGGGAGTTGCCGTGAAACGTATTGGGAGGGAATTGGTAATTTATCGAAGGGGCTACGGATTTCCAGGGTAGCAGCAGGGAAAAGTATTGCATCGCCGTGATTGATTTTATTCTGCCCGGAATATCAGTTTCCTTTGTCCGTCTGAGATCCTTTGGAATTTCTAATGGTTTTTCTAATTGATTGTCCCGTTGGAATAAATAAGAAACAGCGATAGTATATGTTGTCGTTTAATGTTACTTTTTAATCGATCGCTTATTAAAGGAGGAATCGATAATTGATAGTAATTTTAAAAAGATATATTCAAGTTGTTCTTAATGAAACGATGCTTCTGCGGTTTAAACACGATTACAAATATCTCTAACTTAATGAAAAAAAAAAAGAAAGAAACTTAAAAGAAATTAGAGCCGGCGATTTGGAGCAAAGTGAAACACTACGATAATTCTATACAAATATCTACAACCAGCGTAAAAAAGGATCTCACAACGAGAAGTACAACCGTTATCTTCATTAAGCGGAAACACGGTTCGCGACTCATCGAGCCCGTCCGCCTCCTAGACAAAAGAAATTAACGTAACGATTCGACTTCTAAGGCGTAGCTCTGATTGGATGACCCTTCGTTCGGCCAGTCTTCCGGCTGGATTCAAACGAACTTTAACGAGCGACTTAATGAGCAACCTATGAACTTTCAATTGCAACAATTAAATCGGCCGCGCGAAACGAACAGGTCGGGGAAATAGCCGCGCGAACAGGCGCGATCATCGAGTAATGGCCTGTCGAAGCGAAGAGAGAGCTTCGTTCTGGACGCGGCTTAACGATACACACTGGCTGACTGACGGCAACTTTTTCCCCTTTTTTTTATTTCTTTCGACTCGATCTGCCGCTGCCAATAATAAAGTTCACGGTGGCTCGTTCATCATATTCCATCAAACAGGCGCAGACCACGCTCTCGGCCATTCGGTTCAGCCTTCCTCTCCTCCTCCACCTCCTGTTCCACCGCTTCCCGCTTCCATAATCTTCCTTCGACTCCCTGGCAAACGCGTAGATTAAAGGATTTACGAAATTAGTTTTACTTCCTCGCGTCGTCTACGAGCGCGGCCGGATATTAAGTTCGGAGGCGAAATCCCAGATTGCCAAGCGTGGGGTGCTCGCAGCACCGCGTCGTGGACCGTGTTCCAGTAAACAATATCTTAAAAATGCAGCGCTGCCCGCTTACCATCCGCATTTGCATCTTGGTTAATACAGGTATTCCGTGACCACCAGTTGTATCTCTACTAAACAAGACTTTATAAAAACTTGGTTTCCACAATATGGAAGGAAAATAAATTGAATTTAGACCTCCTGATTAATAATAAAATACTATGGATCATCGTGATATAATCTTGTAGTATTGGAATCGTCATAATAAAAAAGAGTGAGATTCCAGCTCAACAATTGTCGATGCTAAAAGGACACCTTCGTACTTTCGCATGCACGACATTTCATCGAACGAATTAATCTCGTTCCGTGTAATTTCGCCCAAAATTTGTATCAAATTGGTAGTAACTATCTTTACTCAGTGAGATCGATTTTAGGGCATAGATTGACGTGGTGCGTTTAGAAACGAGGTTTCAAACGATGCGATCGATATTTGGATGGATATTTTCAACGACTCTGTATCCACGGATAATTATCCGTATATGATTATACCATTGCTTTCGTTTGCGATTCGTTTGCATATTCCGTGTATCGATTACGCGATTCGTTTGTGGTACGCCGTATAAATATCACACGCCACATAACTGCATTATCATTGACGGCTTATTTGGATTACTACTTACGCAAATAATAGTTTAATATCGCGCGTTCCGGTTGCATGACCATTATTTGACCTCGGATACGGCCGGTTATCCCGATTAAATCTACAAATTCGTACCCTACCACCTTCATCGTCGTATAATCTTTGTCCCATACACTGTGAGCGTGTCGTAATCCTCGCGTTTCAACAAATCTTGGATAAACTACTCTCCCGTGTGCTTTCTGCGTATATTTAATCTTGCTGGTTTAATAAACAACAGCGTATTTTGATGGAAGAATAATCTGCTGTGTAGAAACTGTAAGTTATTGTATTAAAAATGAACCTACTTTATTTAAGAAGTAAAAGATAAATCTGTAATGGTAAAATTAAGAAACGTGTAGCCCTAAACGATCAAATTGCAACGCACTTGTTGTACCATCTTTTCTAATCACGATAATTGTATATCGTACACATATAATATTCGTTTTGTATAACTCTGGTCGAAACGAAATTTTAGCTAGTGTCTGCTCAAATGAACTTCTGCTGATTGAATTTACTTACTTGAACGTAAACTGTTCAAACTATGTGAACGTAAGCTATGTGAACGAGAAATTGTAGATACCATTTATTTATTCGAATAAAATGTTTGGATTGAATGACTTTCTGTGGTCTGAATTATCTTATCTGTACAACGAAGTCGTATTAAATGAATCAAAATGAATTACAAATCGAAAGAATCAGCGACAAACATCAGCATATAAACCTGGTGTGCAAGTCAACGCGTTAATAGATTAAAGCTACTTATATCGAGACACGCGAAATGTCAGAAGGTTTCGTCCGATCCGAGTCCACTTCCGACCGCTCTTCGCGCGATCCTCGACACGACTTGCCGTTTCACTTCTCCCTTTGGAACGTTTCATCGATTCGTCTTGAAACCGGACAAAATAGACGAGCAAGATGGAGAAGGGGGTGGCCAGGTTACAAGGGACGAAAGGGGCGAACTCAATTAATACCAGTGCTCGGTTTATACTATATTTCTTGGTTGCGGTATCAAGCGAGCCAGCAGCCCACCTCGCGTCTGTCTGCATTTGTTCCAATTCACTTGCTGCCGATTACCGCTCCCTCCCGGCCTGGATACGCCGCTCAGTCTCGACCCCTCATCGCCGTTCCCCATTTTCATCCCTATTCTCCCATTTCCTCTCCGTTCCCATCCCCTTTCCGCCCTGTCCCTCTTTCAAACCCCCTCGCTGCTGCTGTTTGACTCGACTCGTTCGGTTCGACCAGTCTCGATTCGTCGCGGCACAGTGTCACGTAACCACACTCGAAGCGTGTCGAAAGAGAGCCACCGCCTGTCGGTCGCAAAGGGATTCGACTTGTGCCAGTAGCTTCTTTCCTTTCGTTATCGATGCTTCGTACATACTATACAAAGATGAGAAGACGAAGCTCAATGTTACGTGTTGCTATATCGCACACGTATTTCAAAAGTATCACAATTTTAAATAATGCAGTCTTATGTTAGAAGAACATCAAGAGTCGTTAAAGAAGGATTTCAAGAGAATGAACAATTTCAACAATAATATTTGATCATGGTTCCTTACAGACTATTCCTTTGCCAACGTTCAGTTGCTTAGTAACAATTTTTTGTAAGATTTCAAATAGCTTCTCGTTTCTCTTAAGAAAATTTGTTTGAGTTATGAAACTCCTTTGCCTAGCCAAGTCATAGACGCTCGATTCTTTTCGCGCTTCTTATCGTCAGGACGTATACGTAGACGTATTTGGATCGATATGACGGATACAACGTACGAAACACGTACGACGCTGAAGATAGAAATGGTTGTTGCGAGACACGCTTGATTGCCACACTCCAGACGCCGCGTCGCCTTGGAATCACGCGGTTAATTAACTTCACGACCGGCTGCGTCGCACTCGAGTACCGAGAACGATAATTGATGAGCGCTATGGATCACGTAAACGCGATCTGTTTCCTGTCGCGAGATACCCAGGTGGCGTTTGGATCGAAGTAAAATCCTTAATCAATAGCGTCTTCGTATAGCTACACAAACCCCTCTCAAGATTTATATTACGTAGATATTATGCCAAATTTTCGAACAAAGTAGATATAACATGTTATTAATTATCGATACCCTGAATTTAATAAGGAAAACTATTTATTCCTCGTATTCCTAAAATTTCTCGTTTAAATCACCTTTAATCAACAGACACTACTAACGAATAGATCGCATGCCTCTAATGATATGCACTTAAATTAAATTGCAAGTTCTAATGGTATATTGTCTGAATAGAATGTACCTTATGCAAACTTGATACAACTTCATAGAAATTGATACGAGATGCGACAAATTTAACATGTATTAGGTTGTCCGAAAAGTTTCTTTCGTTTTGCAAGGAAATAATAAACGCACAATGCTGTTTGTTTTATATTAGTTTATTGAATTATGCACGAACGTGATAATAGAAGTAGAACGAAATGGATCATACCTAATTCAATAAAATAATATAAAACAGAAACGAGAGAAACTTTTCGGACAATCTAATATCTTGCAAAGTAAAACATTCTTACGAAGAATGATAGACTCGTCCAGGACGCTATATAAATAATCATATTTAATTGAATAGACAATTAACTGTCTGAACGAAACCGTGTCACTATCACCGCGGGTCTAAATGGGTAATATAAACGAACCTTAACGCGGTGAACGTATACAAGGCTGACATGACCTGTTATTAAAGCTTTACTCGCTCTATTCGAGGCGAGAGATCGTAAAAAGTGTTTCGATCCGTGATATAAGACGAAGAACGTGCGACAATGCGGGTTTTACGAACGCGGCTTCCTCGGTAACAGGCCTGTCAATCGTCCGTAACGCGATCTGCTACTTACGCTTTCACGGAACGTAACGGTGATACCTAATAAAGTGTCCACGGATTATTTTTCACCGAAGGACCTCCTGCAGAGAGCCTTTGAATCGACATCACCATTAACGCAATATAATCCTCCTGTCGGACACCATATGTATGGAGAGCCAGCGGTGAGAAAATACCGCTCGGAGATCAGCCACTAGATAGCGGGTTCCATTAATAGTAGTTAATGTGTTTTCTTTCTTCTCAACGCTTTCTTGACTTATATTAATCCTCAATTTAATTCTAAATCATCTATATGTATGAAAAATTTCTTATTAACTAACCATTGCTATCTTTACCATTTATTGATATACATATATATGCATATATAGATGATCACTCAGGTGTTTGACACAATTTATAGAACAAAAATATAATTTTATAAATCGTGATTTCTCACTATAATTTACCATCTGATAATATTAATCAAATAATAAGTTTACATTGTAGAACTTTTTTTTATGATCTTCAAATTTTAACTCGTAAAACTCAATTACAGACTTTCTCATTCGGTGTACATACTGTCAAATTTGATACTGTTATCAGATAAAATTTATTTGCACGCGAAATTTACAACTCGGGCGCTTGGAAATTTTCACCGATAATATTAATTCGTTGTAAATATTAATAACAAATTTCAAGGATTTTTTATTTTCTTCAAAAAGTAGTTCTCGTAATGGCCGCGTTTCAGTGTAGATAACGTCCCTTAGCCTCTCCCCGTAGAGTCATTAATACATCGATGTCCACGATATCGAGAGCGCTCGCACCGTGTCTCCAGATCTACGATTCACTCCGTATATTACACTGTCAACTCATTACACACCGGACTACGGTTTGCCACATCACGCTTCGCCGCTTTTCCATGGAAAATATTGACCTCCGCGCGCGCGCCATTCCGATAACGCGCCGGATAATGTATAGCTTCCCGCGGCATTGTAAGTGTTGATTTTCCGCGTCGCGTTTACATAGACGCCGCGAACTATTAATTTGATGCGGTCAGATATAGCTACAGTGGCGAATCATGGGTAGAACTTACTGCGTTAATTACCGCGCCCTACTCTTCTCTGCTCTCGTGTGCAACATTCGAAGGAGGATTTTTGTCCATGAGAACATTGTTGGAACGTATAATGGTAGAATTGAAAAAAATGTTAATCCTACTATTCTCCTCACTTTGTGTTTGTATTTCTTCATATGTTTTTCTTTTTTCTTTTTTTTAGAATGCTTTATTCATAAAAATCGAAAAGTACACAGAATGTAGCAGGATGTACTGAAATACTCGAAATTCCTCGTTTTTTTGTTTCTACCTTTCATTCAAGATTATATTGTGTAGGCTATTATAAAGTATTAATTTAAAAGGAAAACTCCACGATTAATATAAAAAAAATTATCAAGTATTTTCGCTGTTACGTTCGCGTAAAGCAGTGATGGGCTTTGAAATATCGCGTAAAATAATGGAACGCGAAAGTCTGGAAAAGGGATAGAAAATGTGAGTCGAAGACACTTCAGCGGCGGTGAATCAAGATAGTCGTGGATCCCGAGTTTTCCGTCTCGGTAGCGAATATTTTCGGCTTACAACGCATTACGGAGTCGCAGACACGAGCACGTTCTTGCGGATCTTCGGAAACGATGTTAAGCCGAGAATAAATTTTTAATGGGCCGCCAGAGATTCCGGTTTTATAAAATACTGCCGTGATACATGCAAATGATCGGGACGAGAAATTAAACTACATGGTTTTTTCGCCAAGCGATAACGAAACGCTTTTCGCGCTATCGATTCGTTCCCGCGTTCCGTCGTTCAAAGAATCGAGTGACGTTCGGGAATAATTAAAAAAATACGCATCGAACGATCACGGAGCATCGCTGGAAACAGAGCTGCGGTTGAAACCGATTCCATCCGGTCAGTGGTATATCCAATATTTTTAATCGTTCGTTGATAATTACGCAGAAATAACAGTTTGAAGTTAGAATCATTTCGAATATTTAAATATCAATTAAAATTAACTAAAGATTATTTTTTCTGAAAAGAATTCCTAAGGTTTCTTATCGTCCTGTTATAGATGTTACATATATATGTTTTATTTAAATAAAAATGATGCTCTTCAAAGGTGTAGGAAAAATTTACCTTCGTAAGTGACTGTGTATAGTCACTCCCAACGGAGCACCGCTGCTATTTCTATTTTCCCAGAAAAAGGGTACCTAGCAGGCCTCTAACTCAAGATTAAACTTAACAACATACATTCGGTGGTCAGAGAGGCGGAAGACGCTAACGTATATACGAGATTAGGTGGAGAAAGTTCGAAGGAGAGACGGGGCAATGCTCGTTACAAGGTAATACGAAAGTTTCGCCACACAGGGAAAGAAAAGGCGGTGTTCACCGTTTCCACTTATTCTTTCGTCGACGCTCGAGAAACTAGAAAGAGAGGAAAAGAATATAAGAAAAAGAAGACGCGAGAGCCACAGCTCTCAGGAGGGATGAATAATTTAAGGACGTCTGATCGCGCGATCGAAATTCACGTGTCTGGGAATCGCTTTGAACGTCAAATTACAGGGATCCTCTCTCCTCAGCCGATCTCTTGAATAATTGTGTTACAGACGGTCGATCCATTTAAATCACTCTATTGCCAGCGAACCGGTTCATTAAAATGCACCGGATCGAATTTCTATCGGAACGACTGCTCTGCCGCGTAACAAGAAAACTCTGACAAATCTTGTCGTCTCGGCGCGTATATCCGTCTTCACTGCGCGTCTGTCGACAAACACGAGAATAACTCTGCCATGACCTTTCTTGGAGAATGCACAAGGTCTACGTATGTATATTTTTGGGATCTGATCGAAATCTGTGGCCGTGGTCTAATTTAGAAGAGATATTATAGAAATGCTATGTGTTGCGTGGAAGCGTGTATCCATCTCTGTGCTAATAACCATCATCGAGGAGAGACTATAATAGCATCAATCTCATAACGCATAAAACTTGTATAATATTAATCCAATTATAAGATCGGATCAATTTTGAAAAAAATAATTATGAGTTTGCTAAAATATATCTTTATATCTTGATTTCAATCCCATTCAAACTACCACATTTACCTATATCAAATACCATCAAATCATGCAAATTTTGGATTTTCAAGGAATCCAACACAAAGAGACAGCAAGCCAAACAACGTGTGGCAATCTGCGATGTAACATAGCGCATGACTAGTTAGTGGTATGCGGGAGCTGCTTCAAAGGACCTGGCTAATATTCGCATGACGTAAATGGCAGATGAACGGCGTACAGGTTAGGCCTATGCAACGAGCATAAGCGCGGATACAGCTTCCGCTGGCGGCTATATCGAGCACCAGGCGCCACCGCAACACGGTCCAGCACGTTGCATACGTACATGTGTACCTGATTGTCAATAAATTCTCCTGCAAATCCTTGCCACAACGCTTCCTTACACGATGTTCAGGCTACCATTAAAACGATAGCTACTCGTCCATCATTCAAGGGAAACCGTTGGTTTTTGGGATTGAACGATCGCGATGGACAGACAAGTACGATTGTTATTGCTTGTAGCGAACGAAGGATCGCGCGATTTCCGTTGAATTCAGCTTACGAAGCGCTGGCATTTGCAGGCAGTTTGGCGGAATATATTGGCGGTCAAGTGGAAATAAAACGTCTGCGTCGCTGGATAATGCCGGCCGTTAATATTGGGCTGCGACGCGGCCGCTCTCTGTGAAGTTGAATGGAAGATTTTTGCCATGAGATTTCTGGAACGTCGAATAGTTTTACACGAAGAGATAACGCGGTTCGTGAGGGAAATTTTGCTGCTTTTTAGAGTGTCTTGATAAATGATAATATAAAAGAATTTTTATTTTATTTTGAGAGGCGTAAGCGTAGAAGACTTAGAGATTGCCACGATTACGGTGTGTTTCAAAAAGATGAGCAAAAATTCGTGTATAAATTCTTTACGTCAATAGAATATCGATAATTGTTCAACAATCGTCAGTAACATTGAACAAACCATCTCGTTATATATTCATCGTCATTTTACATTTTACATTTTACATCGATAATCAAACGCAAAGAATGTGTACCTTGGTTAAATATTCATCATGAAGATCACAAATCGAGCGGTAATCGTAGAACCGACGCGGTGTTATAAAGCAACAGGCATCGCAATCGGCGCAAGAACGAAATTACTGGCTACACACAAATTACGAACTGGATACGCATCTCCCGTTTCCCGTGGCAAGCCCGCCCTTCCTTCCGCCGAGGCACAGCTTGATCATAAAGCTCGTTCCGGCTTCTACATACCGACCTCGTCGTAAATATCATTCTCGTTTTACGTAGATGCGGCTTCTCATCGGCAGAATAAACACGCCGGAGGTAAGGTTACCCTAACGAGGAAACGCTCCTTGCCCCTTGATCCAAAAGGGGGATAGACGATGTTTCTCTGGCTTTATTATTGCTGTCGAGTAATTAAACCGTTTTCCGTGCCACCGCCGCGACTTGAAATCAAACGCAACCTCTGCTAGTCGTCGTCCGAATCTTCATACAATTTTATCTACGATGTTATCTATACTCCAACGAGTACTTGTCGACATTCAAATATGTAATTTGATCGATATTATAATACATGCATAGCGAACAGAGCCTTGATGATTAGCGAATTGATTTTTTTTTTAATATCGATACGTTTCGTTTTTGCTATTATTTCTAATTTACCATTATTTGGTGTATGCTGCTCGCCTAGTATTAGACTTTCTAGGCTTAAACTTTTAGTATTTTATCGAGTAAAGGGTTACTTAATAGCCACGATATTGAAAATAAGCTGCTCTACGCTATTCACTTCTATCCGCTCTTCATGAGAAATTCGTCGACAATAGAACAGAGAAACGATGTTTCTATACAAAGACGTAAATCGTAGATATCACTGGGTGAAAGCACGAGTGGAATTACAAGAACTTTGCGTTGCATTGATCTTTGTAATGATTACTAATATTTGCACGAACGTGAGGCAATATTTTTGAACGTGAAAAGGAATGGGTCTCTTTTATCTCGTTTCAGGGGGGATGAGGTGAAAACGAATCCGGAGTTTGAATTTTGGCGTTTTACTGATTAAACCGAGCCATAGGGTTGACGGTAATTAGGTGTAACCTTTGTACGAAGAACTGTGTACACTTCCCTTTTGGTAAAACGGATAATAACATTGGCATACCGTTATAAATGCTCTAGTGCACAATACTCTTTATCGAATTGTTCGATTTATGTTAATTTACGTTACATGTCTAATTTAACAGTTGAACAAACGACACTTGATTTTATTTCGAAATAATTACCTTTAAATTTGCCGCGATTATGGGGGCGCTTTACCAGGTTGTTACGTTGCCAAGCGAACGTGTTTCCAGCACCAAAAAGATACTTTCCATGGTTAATGTAGCGACACTTTCAAACGAATTTATTTAAATTTCGTAAGCGAATATTATCAAACGAAACGAGGTTATTAATTAAGAATGGAACAATACTCCTTGCTTTGCTTTGTCATTCATTTGCCAGGAACGTAATCAAATGGAAAATTGTCGTAATAATTTTACCAATTTGGCCTTCAAAAATATTTGTACAACGTGTCTTTTTACTTTTATACATTTATTAATACCGGAGAAATTCCAAGCGAAAATATACAACGTTCGTCATCATCCCTACTCCACATCTCCAGCGACCGAAAGTGGGGTATGTAACCGCTGTACTTCAGTCCTAATAACATTGGCCTCTTATAAAGCCGCGCTCAACCTTCTACTATCCGCTGCACGGTACAACACAAATTTATTATGCGATGACCGTTCTACTAACCGTGCTTTATACTTCGATTACTCAATTAAGAGTAAAAAGTAGCCTCACCATGGTAATTACTTGGAGTAGTTAGATGAGTGGAGAGTAAAGAGTGATCGGCGAAGAGCCACAACGACGAGGACGCGGAGGGCGCTTCACGTCGAGTCTGTTACAACGGGTACAGTAAGGGATCGCTATGAAAAAAAAGGATAAGTGAAAACGAGCGTAGCCGGAGAGCCGATACACCGGGCTTTCTCATTATTTTAAGTGACTGGAGAAGCAGAGGGCGCTGTGTATATGCGTGCCATATATCACCACTTGCCACTCAGGCGGGCTGGTATCGTGTAATCGAGTTGTCAGGCAAACTACCCCTTACAGAGAATGGCTCCGCTATCGTTGTCGCCGCCGCAGACGACGCCGACGCCATAGTAGTCGCCTAATGCACGCGTTATTACGTTACACGCATTTAAAACTTGCCTCCTATTAGCAGTTTGCCGTCATCTGCGGCTGCCGCGTCGAGGATCGAGAAATTCGAGAGAAGAGACGAAGGCGAGGAGGACGAGGCGTCCACGTCGTTCCGCCATCGACCACCGCGATCGTCCACAGCCCTCCAGACTAACTTTGTTTCCACGTCGAACGGATTTAATACTTTGCCAGCCATTACGCTAGCCGATCTAATGGGTCGCGCGCGTAAAATATTTAGCCGGAGCTAGATGGCGCGTCCCTCGGACCACCTCCGCAGCGTTATTTTTCTTCTTTCGTGATGGCGGTGATTGAATTGGAAGCTGGAGCTGGGGCAGTCAACCTTTAAACGTAAGATAGGATCCTGAGAGAAGCATATGATTTTTTCAATAGAATTCGCTTTAATTAAATTGGGAGAATTAATAGCAGAGTGCTGCTGATGACCAGAGCTTTAACAGTTTTAGTTGTTTTTGTAATGTTGTACAATCGAATTAATCAATAACTGGTAATTATGTTTTGGTAGCGATTTGGAAAATACGCTTTGCGAGATGTTGCATCGTTTATTAATAATAAATAAGCGAATAACACATAAGCGAATAACCAGTAGCACTGGCTGTATAAATTTTTGAATGTTTATGTGATAAAGTGTTCACCATATAAGTTACGAATTAACGACTCTTTTCAGAAGCAACTTACGATAATTGTAAGTGGATGTCCGCCGTATACCAACGCATCAAGATAAATGTATATAGATATATATGTGATCGAGATGCTGGAACATATTCGATAGATCAGTAAAAGCACTACAGAGGTTAGCTATTACTGATAACAGTAATAGATGTGCCATTGCGTTTGCGCTGGTGCTAGGTACAAGGAATATGAATTAAAGATAAAATACTCTGTCAATATCGCGCATGTTTCAACGTTTCGAATACACGTCGAATAGAACGAGGATGATAACTCTTGTCCTTCAGAAATATTAGACCGGTATGCGTAGTTCCGCATCTATCGCTTGATAGCCACATCGTATCGTATCGAACAACGATCATAGTACAACTTTGGATATTAGCCGATCCCCAATCCCTTATCATTCGTGAGACAGTTTGTCACTTATACAGCCGAATCTACATTTACGATCGTGCGCAGATTACTAGTCCAGTTATGGCTTTGACGTTTAGATAGCTTTTGGATCTGCTACAATTGTGTTTCGTCAACGTGTACAGAATGATAGGAAAGGGAGAAAGTAAAAAAGAAAAGCTGTAAACGAAAGTAAAACAAACATTAGAAAAAAGAAAAGGGGGAAACCATATCAATAGGTTAGAACAAACGTAGAAGCGGGCCGAGGTACATAATTAAGGCAATTCGCGTTGGATCTTCGTCATAGAGACATTAAATATGATCAGTTTTGTCCATTACAGTGGTGAAAACGAAGGGATAATGACGACGGTCGCGTCGACGTTTTCGTAATTCGCTCGAGTATACTTGCGAGATGCATCTCGCGTAACGAGACCAGCAAACGTCATCGTCTTCGTTCTTTTCGAACATTACAGACCGGCTGGCTCAACAGCCTGTGAAAACAACACTTCCGCTGCCTGTTATTCCCAAGGGCGTGCATAGAAACATGAAGGTTCGTTAAACACAACGTGATTTATTGGTTTTTCGTCCGGATTTCCACGGTCCCTGGAGTGTTCTCGTTCTAGAAAACCACGCCGTTTCCTTCTTCTTCTATAGAACAGTATCGACTAGTTTGCGACGTTATCGCTCGAGTGCGTTGATGCTGCATCAGCTAACTGCGTTTTATGATTCTTTGTTGATAAATGCACAGCAAATGTAGGTATTATCATCTCTTTAATATTACGTTATCCGAAAAGTGTCTTTCTTTTACAGACACGTCTTTTGTAACAACGCATCTTCATACAAACATGAAACCTAATCTGTCGAACGCTGTGATCTTTAGTTTGATAGATCAAAATGGATTCCGTAAAATAATATAAAACGAAAAATGTTGTGCATCCATTATTTCCTTATAAAACGAAAGAAACTTTTCGGACGACCTAATAATTAAGAAACCTTAAGTAGAAATTAGTCCACAAAAAGTAAATCATCGATGCACTATCGGTTACAACACTGATCAACTTTGATAACAGAGATTTTATGAATTCGATATTTTATGTGATCGCATTTCCCTTTTGCCCCAAGATAACACCGTCGAAGGTTGGTAGTATTCATATCCGTTTTGCACCGCCACAACAGTCCAGCCTACGCTCGTGCGCGAGTCCACTTAATAATGCAGGTAGAGAATACCGGTGGTCCGGGACGCGGCTCGTGTAAGTCATGATTAATATTTCAGATGTCGACCATGCACGGGGGTTACTGGGCGTTTCGGCGATGGCGGCGACCGGGGTTAAGACTGACCATCGCCGGCCCGAGCGAGGTTTCGTTGTCCGGCAGGTTGTTAATTATTCGCAAAGGAAATTAATGCGTTGCCGGTAATAATTTATATCGGCCGTGAAATGAATGGTTAGCAGACGGAATTATTCACGCTACGCGTCTCACTGTTCGTCCACTGCATCTTAACCACGTTTCTAACGTTGTATCGCGAAAGAATTAAGTCTCGTAGGTAAATTTTGACTGAGACTTTTCAGTTCCTCTTTTTTACCTATACAGGGTGGTTGGTAACTGATGGTACAAGCGGAAATGGAGTGATTCTACGCGAAAAAAGAAGTCGAATTTTTCATTCTATAAAAAAATTTTCATTCTATATTTTCGACTTCTTTTTTCACGTAGAATCACCCCCTTTCCGCTTGTACCACCAGTTACCAATCACCCTGTATATAGTTGTGATTGATTGAATGCGGCTAAAGAACGACTCGCAAGGTATCGTCCACTCAAATTATTGGACCAGGAAATCTCTCAAACGCTTCTCTTTCTGCCGCAGATTCTTAAAGAATATTCACGAGTGACATTAAACTGACTGTTACCCGGTCACGTTGTCACATCAGTTTTTCAGCTAACGCAATGCAAAGCAGATCGATTAAAAATTCAGGGGATATGGACAGTAATATTTATCATTTTCGGAATTGCGTCACTCACAACAGTCGTCAATTCTAATTTCTAATCGCGTTACCGGATTCTCGTAGGTTAGATCAAAAAGCTATCCAAGAAAAAAGCAGGCTATGGTGTAAGTGATAAAGTACAGACGATTAAACGAGCATACGGACAACGCGTTATGCGGCTGGAAATTTCTTACGTACCGTACGAGCCGGAAGGAAGCTTTTAACTTCGGCGAACTTGGCTGATTTCGAAGTGTAAAGCGGTAAAATCAATCCACCGTACTTGGAAGTAGTTTCAACTTAGCCCGGTTTCACCCGAAGTAGTCGCCTCGTTATAATGAATTTACCGAGTTCGCTGTTTAACAATGCACATCTCACCGACATGGCTGTGTTCCGCGGCGAACGATAACCCGTTGAAATACGTTACGAGCCGACCGTTTCCGGGTCCGTAATACCGCGGGTTTAGATCTTCTAATCTGTTTGATACATAGCTCGCCGCGTGACTGAGATTGTTTCATGCCCGGAAACCGGCGTTAAATCTCCTTTCCGTCGTCATCCCAGCGAAGATGTTATTACTATTTTAATTGTGCCATGTGTCGTCGACGTATCTCGACACGGGACCTTGCCGACAGGAATTTATTCTTTCGAGACATTAAACCTTTTAGCGTGTAGGTTATACGTTCTATGGGCAAGTTGAATTCTGCTAAAGCGTTTAAGACTAGATGTTTCGCGGCCGAGATATGAAGAGCCAAAATGTTTAAAACCTTGTTCAGGTTAAGCAAGCGACTTGGAAGTAAGTGACTTCAGTTTCGGTTTTATCGCGATCAACGAAATAGGCGAATCGTTGAACGTTTTGAGGCAACTGGATCAGAAAATAGAAGGCAAACGGGGCGCTATGTGGTGTTTCGACAACGTTAATCTAAGATCTTGAATGTTTGGGCAATTAACTTCGAAAATAATTCTTTCTAAAAAAAATTCCTGTACCGTCATATCGATTTGCGTTGAGCCATCTTCTCAATTTCTTGCGTTCTATTTTAATTTCTCCTGTATTTGCCCAGGCTTAATTTCGTTTTGCTTCTCTTATTTTCCATCGCGACCAATCGTATCGACTGGAGACGTCGTGACGCCGTGCCGTGGTCATCCCACCAGGAAACGACCGACCTCGAAGAATATAAAATAAGAAAGTTGAAGGGGAACTCGCGTAGAGGGAAACTTTCCTAAGCGACGGCATGTTGCGGTTCTCCGCGCTATTGTCAGTACGCGAATAATGAAACGCTTCGATAACTAATTCATGGTATCGATGATGATGACGAGAGAAGTTGCGCGGCGGCGTTTGTGAAATATAGACTGTAACAGGTGTAGTGGCCATTCATTACGCTCGAAAATAACGTGACTTCAACGTTGAAACAGTGTAAATCCAACGAGGGAAAATACAGAACTCTGAAATTTCAATTTCTCTATCTTTACCGGTGTTTCTATTCCTTCTTTTTCTTTTTCATTTTTTTTGTTGCTACATCTTCTTCTTTCCCACATTTATTTTCCTTCCCGCGGAATAATATATTAAAATATTTTCTAGTAGCTCGTCGTCGATTAGCAGAGAGGCGAGGATTAAAACTCTACTCTGATCTAGTAACCGAATTATCTTGGTGCACGATGATCAATTCTGAGAATATTTATATCATTTTTAAGTTATACTGTGAATAAATTTGAATGGTGGAGTTTTTGGAATGTCGTTCGATTTGTTCTAAGTTGTTGGTCTAATCGTGGCTAATTCTGATTTTCACTTTCCTTCCTTACCAGGTTAATATTAATTTGACAACAGTTTTTATAAATTTTTGAAAATAGCTGGTTGCAAAAATCATAATTCTACTTTTTATTTCAACGAAACTGTGATTCATTGCCTGAGGATTGGTTGACTACGCTACTAGCCAGGACATTTACTTACCTTTTCACTTCCTATCTTTTTTCTGTCGCTGCATATTTATATTCAACGATAAAATCAACTTGGGCTATCCTTAAAAAAGAACTTGCCGTAGATTCGTTAAAACAACGTCGTTAAAATCACGATTTAACCCAATTTATTCGTATTTTTTCATCAGTGAACTTTTTTAAAAAAAAAATTATACGAATCACTTATATCATTTGTTCAAACTGAACTTTTTAAACTAATTTAAAGTTAAACTATTTAATAACAAATTTTGCTACTGCAAGTTTACTGTTTTTGATTGATATAATCGAGTCAAATTAGAGAGTTACCACCCGGCGCTGCGCGATTGTTGCACATTCGTTGGAGCATGTAAGTTCTATGAACGATTATGCAATCACCGGTGACGTAAAACTAATTTAAAACGTTAACATCTAACAGTAACACGGTTGCCGTTGCTAGCTGTGCGACAAAACGTTCCGAGAACGCCTGTCTTGTAATATACGTCGAAACGTTAATAGGGAACGGAACGACGCGCAAGAAAAAGGCAAATTGAACGGAGCACAAATTTCCAACAATATACTGCATACGCTGCGTATCTTCCTATTAATTTATCCGAAATTTTGAAGGTGTAAAAATACATAAAATACATACAATATCGAAAGCTTTCAAATTCAGAGAACCTGATATTCAAAGGTTTGAGAATCATGATGTTTAATAGGAGAAAGAAATTTCTATCGAAATTCCAGTTCTTCACTGGAACATATAAATATAAATTCCTATAAAAATCCACTGACTATATATAATTTTCACTGTATCGTATTTATGAATATTCTAACTACAACATGAAAGTGAAGATGAATAGAACAGCCAGTATGAGAACGCTATACAATCCAAATTCAATATTCTCGAACTATAACAAGCCAACAAGTGACTTCTTTCAGAAGCTAAGTGCAATTTTTCTTAGTTCCTCCGTCAGAAACATACATAACCTAATCACAACGAAAACGAAAGACTCTCCAGGGGTTCAAAGTGGCACTCTCCGAGTCCCTTCCTTTTCCCAGCCTCTCTTAAATTACACGTTGCCACTACCAACGACCACCTTTCCTATTTGACGTGTAATTCTCGTCACCACTGCTTTGTATACCATACCCCCAACACACACAGAATTGTCCTAAAACTGGCTGCTTCCTTTCGTTATCTTTCTTAGGTTAAATAAACAGACTGCAGCTGCACTCGAGAAACAGAGGATTCGTTAAATGGGACAAAAACAGCGTCGGCAGAAGCTCTCTGTTCGCGCGAAATGCGATTAAACGTTGCAGAAGCGGCGTTCCTACGGAGCAGTTGGTTTTTTATGCTCAGCAAAAGGAAGTTTCATCGTAGGCACTCGATTCGATGCGGCACCGCCACTTTTTACGTTCAATCGTGCGTGCAACCGTTTTACTCTTGTTCGATGATGACTTTATTTCGCAAATCGACGAAACAGGCTCGTTTATCTTCACGAAAAGGGGACATTTTATGGTTTATGGGGCATTCTATAATAATTAGATTACCGGTGTTTGTGCACATTGCAATTTTGTGAATACAGATAAAGGAATTGAACTTCAAGAGGAATTTCTGCCATCTACTAAATATCCATGAGTAATATTCTACTTTGGATCTTATATATTCGTGGATATTATGTGCATTCCGTGGATTTCTGTACCTTTCAATTTTTCATAAATACGTAAAAATCTACAGACTGATAACAATTTAGTTGGGAAGCTTAATGATCGAAGATAAATTTCTCCTTTGAATTTCCCTTCAATTTTGTTACTACAAATCAGATATCTTTGGCTTGCAGTAAGCTGCTTTCGTATTCTAATAGGTTAACGTGATGTGATGGATTCGGGAATACTAATGAGTTTGTGTGCTAATTTTTGTGCGAGAAGTTCTTGATTTAGAAATGTCTGTATTTGAAAATTGAAATGCTGTTGAACGCTTTGACAGATTGAGCTTGGACCGATTTGTACGCTTAATGATTGAAATTTTGCCAATGAATAATTATGAGTTATGTCTAAAATGTTTGAAAATGGGTTATTAATCTCTGATATATTCAACAAATTCATTAATCTTCATATTGCTACATAAAGTTATGAACAAAGATTTTCAATTTCATAGTTATGAATTATTATGTCCTGAACTTGTTATCTTGATTTTATTACTAATGAAGTATCAATAGTATGAAATATTAAATATAAAAAAGTAAAACGAATCAATTTACTTATCCGAAAAAATTATGCGATAAACTATTGAGATATCTCATTCTTCCAAACAAGTCTTACTAATCATTTACTTACGATACTGAGAGATTTTTCTAACAGTAATGAATTCGTCCCTAACAAAAACTTCTTCGAGTCCCAAAATATCAAACGAAAACGGTACCAGAATTCACAATTGAAATAAAGCAATAGGAAACGAAAGAATTTGTATTATTTTCCAATAAAATATACGCTATCCATATTTAATATTTATACAAGCACACGCATAGATGCACTAGTTCAAACTGAAACTCACACTACAACTAAATACGACACAAACTACATCGATTTCGTATGAAAAGAAGAGAAACGATAGTTATTACGCATACTCATTAGAAAATGTATTAGATTGCCAAACAGAGCATCGGCTTATTATGACACGGCGGTGGACCGCGGCTCGTTTTCCCCAAAGGTGAGCGCTAGCTTTAGGCCTTTCATCAAAGGCCTTGCGGTTTAAGAAGCGGAAGGAAGAGGAACGGGATTGAAGCAGGAGGCGAAACGAGGAGTGGCCCTTTCAACGGACGACACTTTGCACCTGTTGAAGATACGGCTTCTCCTCTGCTATTTCTTGCTCGCTTTTCTTTTTTACCCTCTTTTCCCTCCGAGTCCCATCCCACTCTCTTTTCCTCCTCCTCCTCCTCCTCCTTCTCCTCTTTTCTATTCATTTTTTTTCTCTCTTCTTCTTTTTTTTAGGAAATCTTACTCTCACACTGAAAGTGATCTCGAGCCACGGGCACCGGGGGTTACCAACGAAAATGTCACCGAAGTTTCTTTTCCCCGACTCTATTCCATTCCATTTGACGTCTCGGAAATTGCTTTTCGATAGCAGCCTCTGTAGACGGTCCCCGTTGTTCCCTATGCATATGACAGTTAGTAAAAAGACACATTGTGCGCGCCGGCTACAACCTCTTACGCGTATTTTCCCCCGTGCCCTTTATCGTGCCGCCGCGATAACCCGCCAAGCGTTCCGCTGCCTATCCTCTTCTTTCCGTCGACGAAAGCGGCGAGGGTGGTTCGCGTTCTCCGAGCGACCGATTAAGAACAGGATAAAAAAAAGGAAAGAGCGAGAGAGAGAGAGAGAGAGAGAGGGAGAAAGGAAGGAACGAAAGGAGAAAATAGAGGAGGAGGAAAAAGGGAATTCATTTCTGTGAGACGGCCAAGCATCGAGTGAATCGATGGCCAACGGTACGCGTGGAACTCGAATCGATTTTTGTTCCAACGATGCACCGTTTACTCTTTTCACGTTCTCTCTGTTCATCCAATCCAGTGTATACTTTACCGGTATTTATTCGCGTAGCCGGCACGTCGGAACGTTGTTCCAGCCTCAATGGGCCGTGGCTGTAAAACGAATTGTTTAGCAACCGTTCGTAGGAAAATGAAACGTAGTTTCTCTCGCACCATGATTGGGTTAGTTGTTTCTTTTTTACTTCTCCCTCTTCTCTGTTCTTTTGTTATTACACCAGTTACAGATTAAGATCAGATATTCTTTTTATCGATTTCTATTTATCCCGTCTTTGTCTAGACGCTCCTCTTGCCTTTTCTTCTTCTACGTATTGTCTCTCTGTAATTAATCTTTGATAAGAGGTCCCGTACTTTCTTGTACGCGAGCGATTTCATCAGGTAATTTGATGGATCTTATATCTCTCTATATATTAAATTTCGATACGTAAGGGCACCCGATGAGCAGCTCCCTCCCACAGACGTGTCCTGCTCTCGATGGCTCCCCTACGTCGCAGGGTAAAAGCTTCATATTGATTTAGGCTGCGTTGAGAGGGAAAGGCTAGCCTGGAACGCGTCGATGCTATTCAAATTTCGGGGATTCGTGTTTAACTTGGGAGGAGTGGCGAGAACTTTCGACAGTGGATTTATGAATCCCTAGTAAATCGATTTTTTATGACGATATTATGAGCATACTTCGAAGAAACTGTTCTGAATAGTTAATGACGTTTGGATGATATAGGATGTGAATTTTGCCTGAGTTTCGATATTGAAAAAACAAAAATATTTCACGTACTGTTCGTTATTCTTTCTTCTTCTTGTCCATTTTAAAATCCTTCTATAAAATTAGCAAAATCGTTTAATTTTCGATTAATAAACTAAAAGTCTTCAAGAACAGCGTCGAATTTAATTACAAGAACAAAAGAAAAGATAAACGAATGGGTCATGAGAAGATATTTCAATTTTGAACCAATTTTCGTAACGTTAACTACAATGTCCATTGTTACAGTTCTTTCAATTGCCATCTCTTTATTTCTAATTTGTATTTATCACCGAGGACTGGCCACGGGATAAACAAGTTTTGAATGCGCCAGCAATTTGCTGTAACCCCAATTTATCTTCTGACAGTCATATTTCATCGCGACCCTCGTCAAATGCCCCACGTTCGTTAGGCGAAACGCATAAAATTACCGACGTTCCAGATTAATCGTCAGGTTCCATGATCGAAGGGATTCTTCTCGGACGTAACACTATTCACAACTAATTAGGGGAGTTCGTCGAGTGCGTCAGATATCGTAGATTGCAATTTGATTGCGCTGTCCATTTTGATTACTCGTCGATATCGATTCCACCTACGTTCGGACCATTTCGAATTCTAACTTGCCAATAGTAAAGCATATTGACAAAAAATTTTCTAATTATAAAAAATATAACTCCAAGTTATACATTTTATAGCATTCTCTTAGCAAAACAGCCTAACTAACTCTCTGTATTCCAAACATATTGCAGAAAACTCAAAGTAAGAAAAATCACTCTTAACGTCCCTAAATCCTGAACCTACAAACAACTACCTAATTAACCTATTAAGTCAAAATCTCAGTTTAATACTACCAAACGTACCAATCTTTCCCAACCGCTACTTCATTCCCTTGAAGTTACCAGAGCCTTTCCCCTGCACCCTAAACCTAATACTCCAAACATCCCCTCGTGTAAAACATCTTCACACTTTCCTACTGGTCTACAAATTGCATCTCGTAAATTCTCAGTGGGTTAGGTTTTCGGTGAAGCGATTCGAGCTTCCTGGAACAAGGAATCCTCCGCAAGGATTGATCCTGGCTGGTAGTGGCCGGAAGCGGAATTCGCGGTGACCCATGTCTTTGACCGAGCGCGGGCTTTCTTCAGCTCGACGGGAATTCCTTCCGCGGTGAGAACCGTCGCGTCGCGGGGGGATGGATTTTGTTTGCGGTGGACCGTTGCCATGACAGCGGCGGTCGCTCGGTCATCGAATGCACCTTGGACGCGCTCTCGCGTTCCATCGAGCTTACTTGGAAAAGTTCGCCGCCCTACAACTCCTCGTTTTTCAGTCTTCACGCTAATACTCTTCAAAGGGATTCGCACGATGCGCCCAACTTCCCTATAATATGTATAAATGATGAATATCTTTGAAAACGAATATTTTTTATATCTTCGTAGAAATATTGTATATGTAAAATTTAATAGCTGTATCTCTACATCTTATGATTACTAGAATTATGATGCGATTGTGTATCGATTTTATTAGGTTGTCCAAAAAGTTCCTTCCGTTTTATAAGGAAATAATGGATGCACGACATTTTCCGTTTTATATTATTTTATCGAATTACATATGATCCTTTTGTTCTATCAAAATAAAGATCACAACGTTCGACAGATTAGGTTTCATGTTTGTATAAAGATGCATCGCTGTAAAAGACGTGTCTGTAAAAGAAAGACACTTTTCGGACAACCTAATATATTGTGCATGAAAATGTGCCGCCACAATTTCCTAATATTCGTGCATTCCTCTTAAAACAAATGTTGCCACAGATGTCAGTTATATCCACTATTATAAATCTCGGGGATTCGTTAAACCCGTGGATCCACGTTACCTCTAAGATCATCAGATTACACCTAGAGTCCAGCAAAAGCCAATACCGTCAGCATCGAAACTAATGAATACTTCATCGACCAATAAAATGACCGGTATATACGGGGAGTGGTCCTAATCGTTTCCAGCAGCGTATTATGTCCCATCGAGTAAGGAATCGAAGAAAAATAGTTGGGTCATTTTTCATCCGGGTGCGCTACCCTTCGTGAGCCGGACACTGAAGAGGGGACCAAGGCGATGCGAGTTTCTCGAAATATGACAATAAATCGAAGCCCTATAATACTATAACCTATACGAAGCCAGACGGTCTGTTATTTGTTTCGATCAACGGTGGATGCTGGTACGTAAATACGACAGCGTAATTGACAGGTTTCGAGAGCGGAGGCGCTCAAAAGATCGTCAGGAAACGGAATAAAAGGCAAACAGCGGCGCTTGTTGCACGTGCCGGGCCACGGTGGACATTGTTCTGAGATACTCGCGCCGGGAATAACGGTAAACAACGAACCAATATTTCCAATCAACGCTGGTCAGCACAATAAACTGTGCACAGGTACGCTAGCGCTACCGAATCAAAGCGATTCTATGGAACCGGCTCCGGCCTACCGGTGAATACCAGACCCGAACACTATTATTTTTCTAGCCGTGGTACCTGCAGCACCGGCCGATTTAGTTTTTTAACCGGAAGTGTGAGCGACAGCGACAAAACTGGCCGGCTGGACTATCGATTTTATTACCTGACGCGCGTACGACGCGTCGTTACATGTTCGACAATATGCGACACGTGACACCGTCGAATAAAGAATAACCATGGACACCGAGAGGTTGATGGAGGGAGGACGTGTAATGGGAGCACGGTGTCGAGTGCTACTGTCGTTTGTCCCTGTTATCCTGCACATCCAGCGCTCGTTAGCCACGCCGAATAAAGAACCGATATGGAGATGAATTTTCTTAAATACGAGGCTTTTTCGTGGGTATATGGCGAGCTGAAAATGACAGTAGCGTTAGGCAAGATTTTAAACAACTTTTAACAACTTTGAATTTATTTTTATCGAAGTAACTAGAAACTGGCTGTCACCGGTATAATTTTCAGCCCATCATACGGTTCAGTTGCTCTGAACGAAGTACGATAGGATTAGGTTTTGTGGGTTTTGGCACGTTACCTGTTAATGAAGCAGCTTAAACTGATATTACCGAGGTAATCGTAACTAAAATTTGTTTATTAACGAAATCTACAATACCGATACAAATTACACCTAAACGCATTCCTACCTTCGCGTATAATAAATCTCCAACCAGTCCATTACATAATACAGCATAAACCATCCAACCACGAAATATTTAATCCACAAACAGCCAACATTCCGCACCTATCCACGCTATTCAAACACATACATGTTGCAAACAGCTTCCAATACTAACCTTCTCAACTCTCGCCGAGTCATAACTCGCGTAATCCTGCTACGCATCCGAAAACCCAACCATCTCCGCAGCGTAAAGCCGGAAGCTACGGCGAAACGCGAATTAGAAAATCCAATCTATAGAAAACGCGGCACGAAATTGCGGGAACGAAGAGTACGAAACGCGACGGTGGGGGAGAAGAGCGGAAAGCTCGCGAAAAGGAGAATGGGAGAGCTCGAAGGGAGAGAAGAGGGCATAACACAATTACATGTGGGGCTGATGCGGGGCCGAGCTTGCTCTCGGCGCCACGACCTTCCGGCTAAAGGAAGGGAACGAAGGAAAGAGCCCAACGGTGGGTGGCAAGATTGAATATGAAAGTTTAATGCGAGCAATATCAGCGCCGCTGCCCCGGCCCTCGGCTACTCGTTCTATCAGACGTCTCGACTATCGGGCCTGCCCATCTTGCCCGTATCTCTCTTTATATCGCGGCCACGATGCCTTCTTCACCGGATTTCCATCTTTGATGTCGCGAGGATTGGTCTCGTTGTCGTGATAAAGAAATGGTAGATGAACGTTTGGGAGAGAGCGAGAGTAGGCATTGAGGTGTTGTAAAATCATCGACGAATGAACGAATTTTTAATTCTCTGATAGTTGTAAGCATTCTTAATTCTAAGCGGTGCTTAGTGTTATCAATGGATAGCGAATAGATGAGTTGGTAGAAACGGCATTTCGTTCAGGATTTGTCACTTTGCTTCACTTTTTTCAAATGAATTTCCTATGAATGTTTGCACGTTCTGAAATATAGAATTGAGTTGTTAACCCCTTTTTCATCTCATATGTTGTTAAAAAGGGTATCAAACACTTTATTCTTCTTGGTGAATAGCTACCATAAACTCTTAAAGAGACCCTTTTCTTCCTTAATACGCTGTATAATACCCCAGTATCTATAAAGCCTTTCTCTTCCCTTCAAACAAACTTAAATCCCGCAAAATCTATACGCGCAATTTATTTACAGTCCTCGAAAGTCTCGTTCTCTTCGTTTCCCTTTCGCTTATCGACGAGCCAGCGGCGGGAAGAAGGAACAATTAGGTGGACAGGGAAACGGAATGGAATGCTGATTACCGTTTATACCGGGAAAGATTATCAATTAAAAACTAACTTTCACGGGATATATTTTGCTTGCGGATGGAATTCACGGTCTCACTAAGGCGTTTAGTGACTATGCCATCGGCTATTTGTAAAACTTTCCTCATTAATTACCGACAAGATTCAATCCCCTCATCTCTTCTATACTAAACTCTTCCCGCTATAGCTTCCTGAGACGCCCATCTTTTCCCACTGTCTTGATACCCCTTTGTCCTTCGCCGCGGAAGGTAGTTTAATAGTATATTAGATCGCGCGTTCCTTCAACGAGCAATTATTCGCCAATTAACGAGACGAATATCGTATCCATGTCGTACTTCGGTCGAGTCAACAGGCGGTGACCGAGCATCGGTTAAACTTTGTTGCAGCGTTTAACCACAGTAGAATGCGAAATACAACTTTATTTCAGATGCTATTAAAATGCGTTTTCCTTCGCTATAAAGATTCACAACGATATGCATATATTGTACGAATAACATCTAAAAAGAGGAACAAGGAACATTGAAAATTAAAGAATATTTTTCTATTTTAAATTGGAACTTTCCAGGAATACTGGACAATTGATTGATACGCCCTGACCACTCGACATACGCCGAGAGGGATGGATTAATTGGCGGAAGTTACGTAGCGTAAAGATTAGCCAGCAGATTAAATATGGTTAACAACCGAACGAAGAAATTTTTTTTAAAAAGCAAGAAACGTGTGATATTTTCATTATCAAAATTTACGAACATTAAGCTCTTTCAACTTTATTTCTATGAAAAGAATTACATGAAATATGCCGCCTATTACAGGCCAGATCTCCAACATAATTTCAAATTGTTCTCATTATACCATAGCGAAGGTTAAATGGCGAGCAAAGGTAAAAAGAATAGCGGAACAGCGTGATTTTTTTAAGTACTCCAACACGTAATCTCGTACCTCTTTACACGCTGATAAATAGGAGCGAGGCTATCGAAACACGGGCTCTAACCACCTTCCTAATCCAGCCAACGAGCTACTGTTCTTATCCTCTACACTTCCCTCGATCCACCGTAACTTTTTCCACAACCATCCTGTTTTTCGAACGGTTCCGCACTTTACAGCCAGGATTAGCTAACCTGAAATATCTGGGCTACTTTATAGTGTCGCAATCCCAGTTCATGATTCCCTGCAAAATCCTGTTATTTTACATAAGTTCTTTACTGTCCGGATTATAGTGCAATTTGGTGGTATTGCAACATTTAGAAAACCGATACTATACTCTTATCTTTGGATTTTTTCCAGTGCAGATATCGTACAAAGCTCTAGCATTTCATCGCTAAACTGCGGATTTCTCTGGATAATTTAAACATGCTAAAATCCATAAGATCTACGCGATGTTCAAAAGTATTTAATCGTTTACAAAATAACTTGTTGCGAAAACTAGTCAAGTGCTGAAAAATGCTACAACTAAGGTTAAATCACGTTCTCCAAAAATTTCTACGTAAGGCTGCTGACGAATGAGAAGATAGCATTAAAATTTGTTCCGGATTAAACCAAAATCACGCCTGTTGAGCCGTGTAACACAAATGATAGGTACACTTACAGCGAAGCATCGTTGAATCAGCCGCGGCGTTGAATCGAGCCACGCGTACTGTCATTTTCGCGTCACGGACCGTCAAGCATCGTCGACAAGAATATTTCGACGTGATGAACCGTTGCCGCTGTGATGTGCGCCGATTGTCACAGCCAATCGGTAGCGCACAGGATGCCTGCGCGTAAACAGGATACGACGGTATGTGACGGGTGTCGTACGAGCTACGAGTGGCGATTCCACTGAAAATTGAAATGATACGTAGTAACTGCTATCGAAGGTGATGCGTGATTTATTTTTCCTACATTTTTTTGCATTTACGAACGGAACAAAAGCGAGTTAAAATGAATTTGCACGGTGATGGCGAATGCGAATGGACAAAATATTCTACCTCCAACAAATTAACTCGCTACGATGTCAGTAGAAAGTACTATTTTTAGTTTTACGTTATTACGATTTAAAAAGTGGGATTGTTCTCGCAACGTGCAACTTAAGTAAACGCGGACTCCAAGCAACGACACGGGTCGAAGTGCCCGTTGCAAATTGCCTATGGAAATTAATTACAAAAGAAAGTTTAACAAGGACAGGAGCAAATTGAAGCTTGCCAAGAAAGGTGGCAGTAAAATGAAATGACGGTGATATCGCGAGAGCACGCTGTTCTCGACATAGCTGTGCAGCGTATGCCGTGTATAACCGGATACGTCAAATCGCGTTGATGACTATACCCGTCATTAACTTGACACTACCGTTCATAAGTCAGTAGGACGTTGTTATATTTAAGTTAGATTATAAAGGAACATTGGAATTATAGAATAAATTTACGTATAATTTTTCTATTATTCTAAGCTTTCAATTAACTTGACATAGTCTTAGGATAATTATCAATTTATCAATTATATTTCTCTGTCTCTGTTATGAAGGTTTTTCAAATAAAAATAAAAACTTAGTAAAAAGAAATTCAAGAAATGAAATTTTGTTTGCCTATGGACGATTATTATAAATCTGTTTTAATAAACGTTAGGTTTGTAATTAACAAGTGATATGATGAATTATGAACGGTAGTGTATTCGTTCTTAAACGCGATGAAATCACTAGTCACCGATCCGTCGTCCGACAACCAGGTTTACATCCCATTTCGATCTTGAACAATCATATTTGCATAGTGAGCGACACGTCGGACACTCGTTCGGTTCGATGGACAAGCCGATGACAATGAGGCCACGTTTAAGAGCAGACGCGTTGGGATAGGCTTGACGTGGTCCGCTGAGGATACGGGCGACCCTTTGTCGATGAGTTAATGGATTACAATGAGAAAGGGAATTGGAGAGAGATCCGAAACCTTGTTTTCGTGAGATGAAAATTAATGATCTTTAAACGTCCGCAAAATATTCTCATCCCATTGTACGCAATTTTATATAGATGACAAAACGAGGCAAAATGACTGTGAGGAATACTTATATTTTGGTAATTTGAAAATATTTGGAAAATTATATTTAGTGTTGGAATTATTATAAAAAAGAAATACAACTTTACTACATCTTTTATACTACGTCTACTACAAATTTTAAATACTACATCTGTTTGGAAACTTGGAATTGATAACGATATTTAATTTACGCACATCGTCTCTCGAGGAAAACGATCAAACCATAAAATTCCGCCAATCCCAATTATCTATCATTGGCAATCTCAAGCACTAAAATCATGCAAAATTTATGATTGCAGGCGTTGGTGACCGATCGTATCGTACAGGATCCGACACAGAGGGCGCCGCTACTACCGATAATCCGACAACACCATTCCCAACGCCGCCTCCAACCTTGACGCCGAATCATCGACAGGCATCTCCGTTTCCCCTGGAGAGCACCAACTCTCGCCGGCATCATTACAATGGGAGCATATCATCGGAGAGATCCCGCAATGGCAACGGTACGGAGTTAATTAGAGCCGCGAGCGAGTTACGTTTGCTCGTATACACTTGCAACGAAGATGATACTTACAAATGCCACGAGACGAGTCTCGCTAACGTTATGTTGCGAGTCAACCCGGTCGACTTGATTAATGCAACAGAAACGCTCGCTACGCGATTCGGAATAACATTCACGATATCTCGTCTCTGGCTCTTGCAAATATTAACTTGCTGTTGCATCGATTGTCGGTTAACGTAGTCGGAAAGTTAGAGTAGAATACCAGGATTCTTTCAGAAAAATATGGAGAGTCGGTAGAAGCGTACTTGAATGTCTGAGAAACTTTTAATTTTGGGAGAAACGAAACCGAGTGTTGAAATAAGGAAAATTCGTTTAAACAGTACTCACGTGAAAGTTCTTATTTTATTATTTGTCTCGATGGTTTTTATTTCGTCTTAGTTTTTAAATTTGAATCTTCTTCGTCAACCTGTACTCTTTTTTCTTTTACAAAGGCACTTGGTTATAAAAGTACTTGAAGAATGAAAAAGTACGATATCAAGTATCCGTCTAAAAATTAACCAGACGTTTAAAAAATATCATTTCTGTTTATCCTTTTCCATTTCATTCCACGACGAATTCCCAGAGTAAATGTACAGTAGCTGAAAAATGTATCCTTATTCTCCGATAGCATATAGCATCTTTAAATTCCATTCGCTTTAACTGTCGCAAGACTCTACGAAAAGATATTCTAATGTACCCAAAGATATTCCAACGATTCTGATACACCGTAGGTGAAACGGTTTATGCGGCGCCATCGAAAAAGACGAGCACCGGTGGCGGGACCTTGGGGCGACGAACGCGACGAGGTCACACGAGTGCTTTGAGTAGCAGCTCCACGGCCAGCGATCGTTCCGAAACTGTCTTCCCAGACGAGCATTCTCGCATGCATCTCACCAATGGTAAGTTCACTTTCACATCATCTCAGCACCACCATTTCTCGCGCCATTCTCATTGCCTGTCATTGCATCATGCATTATTCGTTGTATTATTTGCCCATTGCATGTAGTCATTCCATTTGCCGCCAAATTCTCGTACTCATCCTCGCGCGCGAACTAAAGTAACGCCGTCGGAAGACGTACAGGTTCGTATTTTGAGATTTACGAAATTATCAAGCCTGCACGATTGCATATTGACAGTGAAAATTCTATAGCAATGACGTATAAGCATTCGATATATATATATATATATATATAAAATTATATATTGAATATATATATATTTATATATATAATTAATATATATATATAATATAATTAATATATAATTTATATATATAATTATATATATATATATATATATATATATATATATAATTATATATTGAAAATGACGAGATTAGAAAATACGTGTAATTACGAACTGAAAGAAATTAGAAAATTAGAAAGATTGTACATCGGTGGCAAGAACATTGGAGAATGAGGAATAGTGTACATAGGAATATCGATACCATGATAGATATCACGAACATGGGAATGCAGATCCGAGTATAAAGCTCCACTTCTGGCGAGAGATATAAAGCCACTTCCGGAGAGCAGGAAACACGGTCACGTGGCACTTTGGGGCCGCATTGGTCATTGGTAACTGACTCAATGATATATGGCAGAAGGAGAAAATAAATTAGCTAAGCATTTACACTGACTCACTCTTACTCGATGAAAATAAGATAGCGCTTGCGCGATCACAACCAATTATCAATGCAGTCTCAAAATACCACGTTCCCCGCTCCTCGGAAACGACTTCACCTCGCTCAGGTATTACTCATAACATATATTGGATCGCTCGGAAAGTTCGTTCGAATTTTTAAGGGATTTGGTCGATGTAAAAAGGCATATTAAACAGTTTTTTGGCGAAAAACCTGAGAGGTTCTGAAAGGATGGGATATTCAATTTGCGCGAAAGATGGAGAAAGATCGTGGAACAAAATAGCACTTATATAACTCAATAAATGTACATCGAATCGAAATATAAATCGAAACTAGCTTTCCGAACGATCCAATACTGAGAATTTTGATACGTCAACTGATGACAGAAAATTAACTACTGAGAGTATCCATATGATCGTCAATGTTTAAATGCACACGTTGTAAAAAACGAGCGTTTTTATATTTGTTTTAATGTCTTTATATTGATCGGTATAATAGGAGCGGGGTAATCATATGAGAAATCAAAAAAATGTACACGATGGAATTTTCTTGTAGAAAAAGTAAAAATAAAATACATAGGTATGCATTAACATATATTCTGGAATTCTTTGGAACAGAATAACTTTTTAAAATTGGATCAGACTGGTTTTTTTAGGAGTTAAAAGAATTAATTTGTTAGGTGGAGCGTAAAAATTTTTTCAAAAATATTGCAATTGGTTGGAATTGCGGAGAAAAAAGTAAAGGTCATTTTTTATAACCTTTTTTCATCTGAGCCTGTAATAAAAATTTAAACAACAGATTTTGAAGATTTATGACATGCTGAAAATTTCATGAAAATCGGTTGATGCAAAAACAAACGGCAGACATTGAAAGATGTAGATTTATTACAGTTATAGGTCGAATGTTGTGAGAAACTGCGATTTTCAACCTTTTTTTTACCCCTTTGTAGCTCACAGTAACGTTAAGCGATCTCGATGAAATTTTCATTTTAAATTTTCATTCCACGTATGAGGTTAGTAGACATTACTCGTCACGTATCTTACGACGAAGTAAATGCAATGAAACACGAAAGAGATCAGGTGTCAACAACATGGAAATTCGAAATTTTATACAAAGAATGCCGATTTCAAAAATCGGGACGAATACATCGGAACGAAACGCATCGAAAGCAAAGAGGTTAGGAAATGCTTACAATCGAATATCAAAAGTAACAAGGTTAGAAAATCCGCGCGCATTTCGAAACATTGGCTAGTTGCGCGCGAATAAATTCATTGATTGCCGCGAGCGCATCCGGTCCCGGAAATCGCAACGTAAAATCTCCCGCGAAGCGATAAGTTAACGATCCGTGCCTCAAATACGATTACCAGACTAACAGGATTACCGGCTGGTATCGAGCCCCTGGCCTGAGTTAAATCGGGTTTCGTGTAAACGTGTTTCTCGTTAAAAGCTTAATATTAATAGTCACCCTGTTCAACCGGAAGGATCTGAGATTTTTATCGGTGCATTGTTGTAATTCGATACAAACCCCGTGTCTTTCTTCCATACCGAACAGAGTGACACAAGTGACATGTAAATTGTGATCTGTTGTGAGTGACTTCATTTTTGAGATTTCTGGTGCTAAGCCAAGCTAAGTCGATCATAGATATTTTTAGTAAGTCGTGCCATGTACTCCTTTTATACTTATTTTTTCTATTCTCTGCATCGTATTATTATATTCTGTACCTACTCAAAACACGATACGCGATGTTAAAATTCTCCGTAGGAGCAAAGATTGGGAAAACGAGAAATAATATAATGTTTAACAAGGTTGAGTTCATTAAAAAAAAAAAAAAAAAAAAGAAAAAAGAAGTGTCTTATACGTATTAAACTTTTACGTCCTTCTGTAATTTCATTCATAAGTTTCATGTATAATTGCAAGATTCCAAAATGTTTGCTTCAAAAGTCTAACAAAAGTTTCCAAAAACTTAACCCAGGTATCTCAAGCAGATAAGAAAAGTCTTTGTTCTTTCGAAAGGTTAGAAACGAGAGATCGCGATAAACCAGGCGCCAAAGAATCTCCCGCGAGGATCCAATTCCGTCTCGATCTTTACCGCGGGCCGCGCGGGACAATTACACTCGAATTTCTGGTTTGCTCGGCGCACAGTTCCTGGCGTGGTAATTGCGATGCTTCGCGAAACGGCCGTAGGCAAGGGACTGAGCGGAGGATCTTGAGGCAAAGGCAAATGTTTCAGACGATGCGCCACCGTTACGCTGGCTAACAGCGTCGTAATCGACAAACTGCCTTATGGGTCGGCTCATTAAATAACCAAGGGACTCTCGGTTTTGAGAGATAAGTTCATTGTTGTCGGATCCTGCGGTGTCGTGGCTCGTCAATGTAACCGGTTACGAAGTTTCCATAAGGGCGACGATGTCCGCCTTACACATTTTCCTTTCGTAGTGTCAACGAGAAAACGACTGGTCCAAGCAAGCAGTCTCAAAGAAGGTTGCATGGAAATTTAAATTTCATTTGTTCGTTAAGTGAAGTTTTGTTTTATTGCTCAATACTGATTCGATTTGCACTCGTTTCCGTGAACGAACGAGCCACTCAGAATTTTAAAAAATGCCGGATTGGATATTCTAACCAAAGAAAGCAGAATTGTTGCGTAGCGAAATAAGGAAGAAAGAATTTTTTAATGCATTCGAAGGTAGCATTTTTTGATGATTGCATGCATGTTTCATTATCCCGAATAATTCAATTTTCCGAATCACCTCGGTTCCAATTGGTTCGGATAGTTACCTGTTTACTATATAATTATTTAAAAAATTTGAACAACACCCAGTACCAAAAGGAAGATTTTCGCTCTTCGAGAAGCGAAACACGAAACGATGGCGAAGAGGGCAGGGGAAGGCGAGGAGCTTGGAAGAGTAACCGAGTTAGCAGTTGCGAGTAGCGAGGCCGGACTAGTTAGAACGTAGGTCAGCGTTAGAAGTTAGCTGAGCGGCTATATTGTTTTGGAATGCCGTGGGTATTTAGGCCTGGGCTGGTCGCGGGTACGTCGTTCAGCAGGTTCCTCGGTGTGCCGCGTAACGCAGTTTTAGCGTTACCACGGAGATGAGAAAGTAGCTTTGCGGCTTCTCGAGTTCCCTGCCCTCTCAGCCACCGTAGCCGTGGCTCCGTCGGCGAGTTCTCGATGTCGTCGTGGCGAGGCTGGCTGCCAAACTTTTAAACGAAATTTCGTCGGATCTCGTTTGGCCGGGGTGTTTCGTTGACGCCGGAGCCCCGGCTACCAATTAGTCGTCTGCCGATATCGCGAAACAACGGCGATGTCGAACCGTGTTGGGGTGTTAGGAAAGCCGAGAGGCAAGACGGAGGATAGAAACAGCCGGGCAAAGATCGAGCACGCCGCGCTGGTTACGGGTCGTTTCGTCCGGGAATTTGCTGCTTCGCCAGCCATTGCCTCTGCTTGCCGAAGTGTGATCGCATTACGCGTAGATTCCGTGGAAATTAGCGGCGCGGATTAAGACCCTGCTTCCCTTCGTTCGACGCCTATGTAGAGCTTCTTAGGTCGCGTACATAAGGTTAGGTAGGTACATAGGTGGCGCAACGCTGCGAAGACAGATACTCGGCTCCGAGTCTTTGCCCTCCGGGCGCACTGAGGCGCCCGTTAAAGCGGATCGCTAGATCAAACTTCTCGACGTTGACGTATCAGTGACACGTGAACGACGACGGCATAGATGTGGGTATCTGTTGGTGCGTGTGTCGCCTCCGGTTACTCCGCCGATCTCATGTCCTGCTCCTGAGGATTGGTTAAATTTATTTTCGGACCGTGAAATGAGAAATTGTAAAATCAATCTAACGTTTGAGGGAGAAAAGATGGATGTCCAGGATGTTCGACGTAAGAAGGAGAGTTTGATTAGGATCAGTGGATTTTATAAGAGCGTAGAAATTTCTCGCTAATTGATGTAGATACATATGCTTGGATCAATTTTACGCTTATAATCATCGCCAGAATATAATAGGACTTCGTTAAAAAATTTTAATAAACAATTCGAGCGAGAAACTCGATATAATAAACGTCAAAATATTTATATGTTCCTTGAAATTTGCAAATCGTCAGGAAGCAAGAGTTTCATGGCTGTATACTCGCATTTAATACGTGTCTGGAGTAGGTTTATGTGGACGTGGGATCGTAATTGTGCCGAGTCCCTAGTGACCAGCAATTTAGTAACATGGTTTTCGACTGGCCTATATTAGACTACGCTGATCTAATGTAATATCAATCGTCTTTCTGACGGTGGCGAGCACGGGGTTAACGCGGGCAAGCACTGACCGTTGGGAACCATTTGCTAATAGATGCCACGAGATCCTCCATTAGACCGCAGGGACATTCCGACAGGCAATATAGCGTCGAAGATTGTCGAATTACGGATCTCAAGATGACGTTTACTCTGTATAAAATATTCTAGAATTAAGACTATTTTAATACCAAAATATCCTGGTACTTCGAATGAAATTTAATTTTGTATGAAAACATGTTCGGAGTTTGCCGTTTCCCACGTTAGTTGTTGAGGTTAGAATAGGCACAAGAGAGAAGAGATTAAAATCCCTAGCATTATGCTATATATATAATTTTCTTTGTGGAAAAAATACGATAAAATTCATCGTGTAAAAGCAAATGTATTTTAGCTGTTTTTTATTAGAAAAACTTTGTTACAAATTATAATTTTCATGTAACTTCCAATTACGTAATTTTCTAAATAAATTAGTTTTATCCGCAATTAATTAAATTCGTTATAACGTTTAAAATATCAAAAAAAAAAAAAATCTTTTTCTCCGTAGCAATTCCATCTGTGACTAAAAGGATATATGTAATTCAAAATCTAGTTCCGAATCGCAATCACTATTTTCAACATCCAATATAAAAGTTTATACTTCGAATGTCAAATCCATCACAACCGTCTATTACACACAGTGTATACATTTCAAAAAGCATCTCGTTTGGCGGCATTGCCGAGCGTTCCGCACAAAAATTCCCTATTACCGTTCCAATTACCATCGAAATAAAAAGACGGAAGGCAATTAAGGCGGTGAATCAAAGAACACGTGTGCCCAGCGTCGCGCCGGTGGGGCCCGGATTGCAGAATTTAATTTCCTGAAACGAAGCCGCGAGCCAACAAATATGATATCGATTGGTGCGATTGCCCTAGAAAATTTAACTGCGCCGATCGTGTGTCCATTCGGTTCGTGTACCAATGTAAATCCCGGCCCCGGCTGATATTAGCTTATTCGAGCGGGGGAAAAAATGTTGTCGAACCGGACGATTAATTACCGATCTGTCGGATTATTTAAATTGCAAATAATGCGGCCAACAAAGCCGCATCTTTGAACGGACCCAGGCACATCTGATCCATTCGGTCGGCAGTTTAATGTGAAATACGATCGGCCGGGAAATCGTATAAATTACAGGGAAACGAAAAAGCGAACACAAGAGGAAAAGGTGCCACACGCAGTGCTATCGATCGTGAATGGAATAAAACATTTGTCTTTTATTTCCAGTTTTATCTTTTTTTTCAAATCTTTCATCCATCTTCTTCTATCTTTTTTTTTCTTTTTTCTTCTTTTTGTTCAAATGGTAGGACCTGGTCTAGAAGGCATGAGACAAGCTGGATTGTGGCCAGGTTTCTCGAAATAGGAATAATTTTAAGCACCACTTGAAAACTATGCCAATAGTCCGTGTTCACCATTATCGTTACCGTTGTACTTCTTCCGCTTCGTTCCAGACCGAAAATGTACGGGCATGCGGTAACCTAATATCGAGCTTAATCGTGATACGTTTCGGCAAAACCAAATAGAGAATCTCCGTAGTTCTCGTTTATGGAAACTTTAACAGGCTGAACCTTATCGGATGTTACCATCGGCGAACGGGATTCTTAATGAGCCATTGTTTCGGTAGCTCGAATAAAAGTGATAAGCGATTATCGCTGCTGAAGATAAATAGAGTTGAATGTGTGTACTTAGACTTTACAATTTCGACTGTAATTCGTTGGCTGTTTAACTTTCTACGATGAGGATTTGATTTGTTTGTGGAAGAAAAAGATTATAATTTAGCGTAATTTAGTATAATTCAAACTCAAAATTATCCCAGATGTTTGTCATAATATCGTAAATTATGAATGTTATATTTATGAAAAAATTTCATAGGAAAATGTTTTACTCATGTGTGAATTCTTATGAATTATTTGGGGACGTGATTCTCTTTGATTCGAGCAACACACTTTTTATGCAAATAAACTTTATAACCCAGTTTTTCGTGTTAAAGCAAACAAATTTCGTACCTCGGTTTTTTTACGAATTTACTTTTAATTTAAACTACATTTGAAAGTTTGCTTTTTCAAAGTAACTAGGTTTACTCTACTTTTTATGTTTCGTATAAAATCACAAGTATTACGAATAAAATTCCGAATTTCTAGACATCAATATCTGAAACATCGGTATTCGTTGCTCTGAGTTCGGATTAGATACACATTCTTCTATCCATCCCCAATTTCCTTCAATGGAAAACAAAATTTACTAAAAATTTAGATGTAACAATAATCTTCAAAAATTCATTATCGACGTCAATCTAATCTTCTCTCATTAGATTTTATGCCGAATAATATTATCATAATTCGAATCGAGTCACAAATAAATTTCCGCCAAGCAAGATGAATCCTTGAGCAGTGTTGCAGTGGTCAACGAACGTCGCGACCGCAGCGACTGCCAGGAAATAATTCGTATTTACATGAATACGCCAGCTACGTCGGACGTGACGAAGGCATTAGAGCATCAAATCGAGTTAGCAGCGCGAATCGCTAACCGCATCAAGTCACTGTCGGCCACCTTGTACACCCTTGCCGGCGTCTGACTAACTCTATCCACGGTCCAGGGATAACCTGGTTCGCCCCTTTGTCCGCGGTCGCCATCACGATCCGCGATTGGTTAGCTGCGATTGACTAAACTTCCACTTCGTCAATGTCCTATCGGTCCTCGCGTAGGATTAAACGTGTGAATAAATAAGCGTCCTGTAGATAGCCAAGTTCGTCTATCGATAGTATACAAATTTATAAATTTATAAACTTATAAATTGCAACAGTTGTTAATCGAAAAAGAAAACGAGAGAAATTCGATTGGCTGAAGATTTGGTTCCAAGTTTTGTGACTGAAAATGATAATGAGAAACGGTTGAGTACGTGGAAATATGCAATGTAGAATATCATTACTTTTCTTCAAAGAATTTTATATCAATGTCGTTCTACCGTAGTAATACAATTGCGTATATCATCGGATTTTATCATTGTATTCATCTGACGTAAAGGTTTATCCGAAGATTGTTCCGAGTTAACATTTTTTTGAGTTGATGTTCTATTAAAAATGTTTAATTGTTCAATGGGGCACTTTTTATTTCAAAGTATCTTCTATCTGTCGGTTATATTCAAAATAGCCTAACTGTCAATTTTCATTCAATTTTTACAATTGTAAAAAATTCAAGCGCTCCGGTCATCAATGACCACCGTAGCGTCCGTGACTGGTCATATAAGACCAACGTGGCAGTCAAAGTGTAACGGTCAATTGTAAAGCTATGCCGAAAAGAAGATATTTTTGTTAGAATCTGCGAAGCACTCAAAATTCTACCGTGATTTAACGTTTATGTTTGAGACGCAATAAAAAGTGATTTAGTTGAATATTTTACGTGTATACACTCGCTATATGTTGAACGACGTTAAATCAAGTTATTAATTTTCCTGTTGGCGAAACGATATTTGGAGTCCATCAGAAACCACAATGCTCCTGAAGTTACACGATTTTCCGTATTCACGTAGCGGGCATGGTTCGGTGCGCGCATTCAACGAAGATAATTCTGGCGATCGCGAAAGAAAATTGATTTCGATTTGATGTACGCTTCGATATAAACGGTAATCCATCACAGATCACAATGCGATTTGAACCGCAGTCAATGACGTCGCACGGACCGTCATCGTGGCAACAATCGATTTTAACTCGATGCGGGCAACGCGTTGCCTGCAGCTAGCATTATGCCGTCGTATCCATGTAGAACGATTTCGCGTAGGAACGAAATAAAAACGATCGACTGACAAACGATTATAATCTACGATAGAAACACCGTCGTTGACAACCCTGACAATCCGTCGATACTGTTATTGTTGATAACACGCTACAATAACCTCCGGCGCATGCATCGTTAACCGCAAGTATAATAATAGATCTTGTAAATTGCGAATTGTTATAAAAATGGTAGAAAAATAAGGCCGTAGCGTGTAACGTGTCGAGTTTGCAATTTAATTATTTAATGGAGAAGTCGTAAATAAAAGCGACGTGACACGCTATTAGCTTTAAAAAAAGAAAGAAGGGTTTTTGTCATTTCTGTCGATTCACGAATTATTTTTACTAGAAACTCGATATGGAAATAATATATTGACTAAATTACTTTCGGCGAAACGAGCCAAACGTCATTTTTGTATGGAGTTGAACACTTCTATCGGGTCTCGAGGCGTCTTATCTCCCCTTAGATCGTCTCAAATTTCTGCTTCGGCTATCGACATGTATGTACTTTTACGCTCGATTAATTTACAACCTCGTCATATTTTTTTCTACCACATATATAGTAAAGTATAGTAGAAAAAACGTGAACGTTTTTCAAGAAGAATGACGATAAAAACGAAAGAAAATGATACGCTGCTATTCGTTTGCATCGTCGTCAATAAATGCAGGAGAATAACTCATCGGCGAGTCGCGAGATGCCGTGGCGGACATTTTTCTCGTCAACGTGGGCTATCGACTTTGTAATTGAGCGTTACAGGTGTTCCCAACACTCGAACAATGCCGGCAGATTGTTCAATAACTGCAACGAATGTACGTTTCGACGGTAAAGTCGTCCAAGATACGGGAGCGACGCGGCTGCCACTGACAGGAACGCATTGCGCGTTTCACGGTTCGCTTTAATTAAGCAATTATCACCGCTTATTACGGAAAATATCGACTAACACTCCGGTGCACCGAAGAGAAACGGTCTTCGTTTGTAATTCACGCTATTGATCGACGCACCTGGTTAATTCTAACGTAATCATACACAACAGGATAATCCTTGTGTCCATATTCGTGTATACATGTGTTACATTATGTATTATCTGTAAATGTGATGGATCTATTCTTGTCAGTTTCTAGAATTCATAATTCAAGTACATATTAATGGATCATTGAAAAAAAATTAAAATGTTGCATTTCTCTTAATTTCTTATAAATACGAGGCTGATTAGAACGTTGGATCTGTTGTCTGTGTCTAGTATCGAGTTCAATTGTTGTGGCACGTTTATTAGAATAATTATTGTAGATGAAAATCGATACTAATTATAAGAGATATTAAACATAAATTGAATCGCAATTCGATCCTGAATTTATTAGAGAAACGATAGAAGCAATACGGACATGGTTCGTCGGAAATATCAGAGTACACGTGAATTCTCAAGCAGAGAGAATATCGTTATAAGTTACTAAATAAATAACTATGAAACAAAATTGAATAAAAGCTTGCGTAAACACGATAAAAGGGCAAAATGTACCTCTCAAGTGAACCAAGTAAATAGAAATAACAATTCAAGATCGCTAGCAGGTAGAAAAGACCTAATCTTTATTCCTTCGTATCAATAGTATCAATCTAGCTTATTGCAGATCAACGACTCGCATGACGATTCGTTATCGCCTATCACGCTGTGTGAAAAGTGTTACAATTCGATTTCAATCATTGTGATTCGGAGTTGGACCTACGAATAAAAGCAACAAAAAGTATGAAATGACAAAAAAAAAGGCGAGGTTCGCGTTAACGAGCGAAGTTCTCAGCGCTGTCAACGTGGAAAGAGAGCTTGAACGGTTTAATTATTACCAGCGACTGATTCTTCGTAATTCAGGTCGCACGTACACGCGCGATTTCGTTACATCGTCGTTATCGTTCAGCGTGACGGCGCAACGTCGTGTCATTCGGCATTATTCGTTTATTTCTTCTCTGGCCTTTTATTTTTTTGTTTTCTTCTCTCTCATTCAAGCGGTCGTTCACACATCGCTCGACTTTTGTTCGCTCACCAAGCCGGCTTGCATCACGTAACAGCACGTTCCAATTCTCGCGTGCACACGCCTAACCTTGCCGCACTAACGCACTTTTCTCTTCTGCACATTCCTTCACACGCGCAGCACTGTCCAGGCCTATTTACTTCACAGGTACGTAACATTGTATGTGCGTTGCACTCGTTGCACGTAGTTCGTCGTTTTGTGCTTTGAGACAGTGTACTTGGATTAAGTACACCGGTGAATTTTGAAAGATACTTATGATTATGATGAGCTTTGAAATATTTTCCACGCTTAATAATTTTGATGAATTTTGAATTCTCAATAAAACTTCACTTGTGATCTGATAAATGTTGGATGAAACTGAAGTTTCTCATGAGTATTTTGAGTACTTAAAAGTTGATATGTTCCGCATTCTGAATCTTGATAGATCTCGAGCTATTAAAATTTTTCCTCGACAACTTGAAAATCTCGGAAATCTTACGCAAAACTCATTATTTTAGCACCGAGTAATTTTAATTCGCATTGTATTAGAATACCTTAATATTCTTCAAGATTTCATCAATGAGAGTTGACCGTGTCTCGTAGTGTAATCCGTTCGCCAAGCTCGATGATTAATAAAATGTCAACACATGTATAAAGCCAGCCTCGTGGAAAAAAAATGTTTTATATATCACGAAATAAGTCAGCTGCCAGCACATGAATATGAAATTAGAGAGGGAGCAGGAGCAAGTTGCGATCGCTAAGTTAATAGATTTTAATCCAGATGGCTGAAGAGCGAAATTCCATTATCCGGCGTCGGAGTTGCCGCAAACCAAGTTACACAGCTTCGCGAAAGCGTAATAAACCACCGTATTGCAGTTAACCTTGATTTACAATAATGCGCGCTGTAACATTAACAACCCCTAATGGTTATACATTGCCTCAATTATATATATGCTTAACGCGTTATCGATTTGCCGCGTCATCGTCCCTTATTGCCGGCAGTATCTATTATCCTCACGTGTTCTTACAAGATACACGGATCGCGTTTGCAAATTGCAATTTGCACGAGATAAGTACGATTAATTTCGGTTTAACTTGTTCAGTCGATGAAACCAGGGAGAAGAATAGTTGGTTCTTTGTACACGATGCAAGATTCTTATTATATGGAGTTCTTAAATATCCTTCGACGAGTAACGATTATTTTTAGAAAGATAGATTTGTTGTACGAAGAATAAAAATAATGTAAAAGAAAGTGTAAAGAGATTTCATTTTTAACTGTTGGAAAATTGTTATTATCGATAAGAATTATTCTTTCAATTTGTTCTTCGAGTGAATCACCTATAAATTCTACTAACTGCCTGTGCATCCACGAGAAAAGTCTCCATATTCATTAGCAGGATAGTGGGTTTTCCCTTCTTTTTTTTTTTTTTTTTTTTTGAAATTTAATTCCATGCACCATTCATAAACCCAAGAAGAACGGTCATGTACAATGAAGTGTTTATTTTTAGTGGATGCGTACGCGACGCCATTCGGGCATGCGTTTTCATGAATACGTGCCTGAACGGTCGGTCTAGTTGCTCGCAGCATGCCTGCCAGCCCTTCTTTTGTGCCCTTTGCATTTAGGTAACTTTAATTATTCGCCGGCAAGAGTTCCTTACAAGTTTGAATAACTTTATAAGCAACTCGACTACGGAATGCCCGCAACGTGAACCCCTAAGGGCCGGAACCGAGCACCCTGTCCGGAAATGAAAAATTTTTAGAATTACCGTCGCTGCTTTAAACGCCGTAATAAGCGTTCACAGTTAAGAGCAGAGCTGAATATTCGTATCGACTATCTAGATACGTGCGTGATTGATTTTTCCTATGTGTACAATAGAACATGGTTTATCTGTACCTGTCGGGAGAAACGGCCATCGCAAATTTTTTCGCTCTCTTTTTTTTCTCTTCGTATACCGGGCCGATATAGATAATCTGATGTAAAATACATCCTTCGTACCCGCATGCATAAAACGCAATTAGGAAACGGCCAGTCAATGATGCTGTTTAATTGCTCGCGTTTCCACTGGGCGATAATCGCGGTATCACGGAGCGCGGATAAGGGGACGCAAATGAGAGAGAATGGACTTTCATATAATTGTGCCGATATATGCAATAATTCGACCGTGAAATAAACGTTGTGTATCACGCGTCGGTGAAGATGCGTCCTTCCTACGGTGTCCCGTGCACCCGTGCCCCCATTGACGAATAATTTTGTCATGGTACGCGTCCCGCGGGTGGTCTCCTTTTTTGACGGCCTTGGTTGTTACAATCTTTCACGTCATTTGGAAAAGATAAAATTCATTAGCGAATTACTATAATATCTTATATTATATTATAAACGATTAATATCGAAACGTACGTTTGTTGCTAATTACATCGTAACAATGTGATGACAAAATGATCGGGCGAGATTAAAATTCAACAGCTTGCAAACGGTTCCCTGCATGTTTTAAATATAAATGCACGTATAAAATATTTATTCGATCTTTTAACACGACGGAACGTAGGAATCTAAGTTGCTACGCGATCTTTTACAGACACTGGTAGAGATTCGCCTCCAGAACCAGCACCACCGGAAGTACCACCGCGTGGTCCATCTCTGCATGCGACTCACACGCTACGTACGCAACAAAATCGAAATGGTTGTCCACCGAATGCCACGGGAAACTTCGTGCCAACCGAACAGATGCAGTCGGAGAAGTATTCGGGTAAGTGTCCGATTGCATGTCGTATTTCAATCGTATCGACAATTTTCCTTTGAATTGTCCACGCGTCCTGTAATATCACGTTCAAACTTCACAAAGGTTAAAGGTTATCCGCGTCTATAGATAGAACCTTTTCCAACTTTGCTACTCATACTGTTTCGTAGGAACTGATGGAATTTCTAATATATATTTTTCATACGATACTAACCAGACATTTAGCTGACTTACAAACGTGAGAGTGTACGTCAAGCATAAAGGAACATTCAGTATGGCAATATCGTATAGTGAACAACCCTTTCGTCTGTGTTCACGCACGTCGATCGCTGACGCATCAGATTAACATTCTACGCGATTACTCGGAATTAATTAGGGAACGGCTGACAAAGTGCACGCGTCGGCAGCGTTCCTCGTTATTTCCGCGGCCCTTCGTGCTTTATTGAATCCTCGAAGATACATTGCCAATGCAGCCCGTTAGTTATGAAAGTTTGAGAAAGATAAAATCTCCGGACGAGCCGGCAGGAAGCCGAGCAGTTCGTCTGTTCGTGTTCGAACGAACGGAGGGGCTTGAATGAATTTATTAAAACTGATTACTATTTAATTCGTCATCCGCGAACGAGAAAACGGATCGCTGGAAAATGTCGTGAAAATAACTTCCAGTAAGATGGAATGGTGTCTGGAGTTTCTTAAGGATTGTTTTATGAATGAACGTGAACATGAATCTTTAATGATTTTTTGCGAAAAAAGCTTTGAGGTTCGCGAATTTCATTGATATCTCATCGTTTAAGATTATTTTCACATCGCGATCAACATTGTTTAACCTGCGTTAAAGGTAGACGTGTTAACATGTCAAAAAATATTAACGTATGCGATTATACACGCTAATATCTGATCTTAGAACTATTTTACAACTATTAGAACTTAGAACTATCTTTTTACTTACTTCTACATTCTTTTTAGTCTTTCTTTCTTGCCCGCGTATTAGTTAAAATAATCTAGAGCTACCGCAGCTATATACCATAGCGTTAACCATAGTTATATGTACATATAATCTTATCTTAAACTGCTTGAACTTATCAACAAAGGTCACAATGTAACTCCAAAATTATAGCAGCTCCGGCCTATCCAATTCCTTCGATATCAAATATGTACTTCACCAATATTACTACAGTAGCTGCGCCGATATTCATGGAAGAAAGGCCGGTTATTGTTCGTACTGACCCTATTATCCGGCAAAGCGTATCATCGGCTGGCCGGAAAATTCGCGGAGGAGGATTCAGGCGTCCCGCCAGCTCCAGATAATGCGGTTCAGTTTTCAACGAGGAGTGTTTAATTTCGGCGCGCGCCCTCTCTGTCCCGGTTATGTAGATGCGAGGTCGCGGGTACGCTGGAAATCTGTTTAAACTAATGGCGAGTAGTCCCGGGGATTTTGCATTAACGCCCCCGTTAATTCATTGTAAATATACTCGGTGTGTATTCGTTTCTCTATATTTCTATGTGCATACACCATTAGTATATTGCTCGGCGACTAAACATCGTTTGTACCGCCCATAACAGCACTCCCCGCCACAGCCTTCTTTTCACCAAATATTCGACGTAACACACGTGCACGTCGAGCACTCGCCAGTGCAGCTACACCCCCGCCTCTACGCTATGTTATATGCGCGATTTACATACTACCGCGTTCGATTCACGTTTACCGATGCTATAAACACTTCTACGATAATAGGGACGCGGTATTAACCAGCGTGGTTATCGCCGGTCATTAATCATCCGACGTTGCCTGGAGACGATATTTTCGAGTGTTCGACCGTGTTACAACGTGTTTTCGGGACACACGACGAACATCGTCATATACAGCCGATCGAGTTCCGATATTCCGCATCGTAGCTCTCTTCAATGCTTTCGTATTCGCTAGAATGTTACTCCTGGATGAGATTCGATGTTTATCTTGACAAGTTGTCTTTATTCTTGGTATGTGGTTCGGTGTTTGATATGTAGATTGGTTTGGTTATGAGAAGATAATGTAAAAACGGCAGAGATAAAGCGACGAATCCATGAACTAGTACTAGCTGTTGTTTTCACTAACGTGCAGAGACACAATAAAATTTTTTCCAACTTTTTCATTCTACGGAAATATGAATTTTTCTTTGTTTAAAATAGTAGTAGGCGTAGCTAATTAATTAACTGACTAACTAGGAAACGATCCAACAAACATTAACGAGGCTTCTAATAATTTTCAACCACCATGGACGAAGGATTTATTATCGTCATGTTCCTTGTTTCGCTTGATACCGACTCCACGTTCATTATCCGCGATTTTCTATGCACGCAGCCGGGTAAATGTTTATATATTTTTGCCCACGGCTTTACCGCTTTGAAAATTGATTAAAAGTCCCTAAAAATATGCACGAAGATATTACGAATTTATTAAGGTCGCTCGGTGTTTGATTTAATAATATTACAGGACGCATCCCCACGCCACTTGCAAATCATAATATTTAATTTAATAATATTGTTCGATGCGTCCACTCGTAACTCGAGAATTAAACCTTCTCTGGAGCTATAGCCGCCATATTGCTTGCAAATTGTTTTCCGTCTTTTTGAACGTGGTATTATTTCAATTAAAAATTTCTATCGGCCAATGCATCTCACAGTTGAAACTATGCACCGACGGAATGCCAATTTTATACGAACCGTTTCGTTTAATAATGTTCAAAATGTGTTTTTTCTACGGTACAGGCATTCGCCGATTTCACCGTATTGCTTGCGTCCAGTATTTAACTCGTGTACCTGGGATTTCTGTGTCGGTTTACCTTCAATATTTATCGTTCCGATGTGTAGGTGATTTTTCATTTTCCGTAAATAACGCAGCCGCGTTTTCATTGGCTTATTTCCTACAGCTGTGTATTAATAATTTTTGAGAATTTTTTTCTCATATTTTCAGAGTGCTTAATTATGAATTTATTGGAAGATACAATAATGTGTACTAACATTTGGTAATTTTTATATCGTTTCGCATTGTTTTGCTGTATAAATTCAGCTTTACCAAATATTAATGGTACTTTAATTATATATGGTGATCAATTTATGTGGCTCATAAATCTATCATTTATAAATCACGAGTCACATTTCGGAAACTATATCGATGATAAAAATTTTATTTCGGAGTCTTAATCACTTCGAACATATTATCCTATGAAATGATAAGATATCACAAGATTCATTCTTTCAGACGAGTAATAAACATTTAAAGAATAGTTCAAGATCAGCAAATTCTGTAAATCTCCATATATATATATACTCTTCAAATATCCGTGAATCCATGAATATCTTCCACTTCCTTCAACCGAAAATGGAAAACCAACACCGTTGGAAAAACAGGCCATAAAAGAGATTATGAGCTGTAGTGGTAACCGCGCGGCGTTTAACCGAACGCGATTGTTTCCGGTCGCCGCCGGTACGAAGCAATACAAAACGATTGGCTGGGTTCTATGTGTATTTTCCTAGGATCACCCGAATTTTACGGGCTACGTTTCACTAGTTTGTGTATCGTTTGCGCTGGCTCGCGATTCGCTATGTTTACACGCGAATTTATAGTAATGCATTCTCGGTAAGCCGTATCGCTTTAACGGACCGCGAAGCTTCATTGAATACCTGCGATCATCCCACCCGTGCGGCAAAAAATCGATACGTTTATTGTCGACCTTGTTCCAATTTTTATGCCCCTTAAGTGGCGGAAAAGTACAAAACAACCGGGCTTCGTGGTTCGAGCGACGCGTCATTATCGCAGCCTTTCGTTGGCCTTCGATGAAGCATAAAGCGCAAACGATTTTGCTTTTTTCTTTTGCTTTTAGACAAACCTTCGTTAAATTTGCCTCTGTGATGTGGATTTAGAATACGAGGCGAAGCACGTAGATTTATGGGTCAGTGTCTCTTTTCGTTCGTAGTGCAGGAACATTTAATTGTGTATCGTTTCTTTTGTTCTTGGTTCGGTTATATATATTAATCATTTTGTAAAAATATATAAAGAATCTACCTTAACAAAAAAAAAGACAGAAAATAAATGTCATTCCGTTCCACGATCTTACCGAGCAAAGCAATCGTAATGAAAAGATTACGTTTCACCGAATTGCAGTCAGTCGACACGATAAACTGCAAACTTGCAACTCCATCGAGGTCCATCTAACTCAGAAGAAAACGCCTGATAACCCAGCTCGAGGCTCGAACAAAATCGAAATGAAACGAGTGGCATCAAAGAATCTCATAATGCCGGCTGACTAAAATTGAAAAGTAATCGTTATCACGGCGCGTTGAGTGCATCGATAAAGCGCGAATATGGATGGCGTTGACGGCGCGCAATGGCGACCGAAAAATCGCCGTGTTTTCCGGCTAATGCCGCGCATTACGAGGCAGTAACTAACTGACGCTACTACCGCGATATACATATATACAGTATATGCCCGGAGGCAATTCTTGCGTGGACAATAAAGCGACACTCCCCTCGAATCAACCAGTCGTTCTCTCCTCGTCGCACTCTCATCGTTTTCCGACCAATAATCAGCTTCAGCGTCCAGCGTACGTCGAATTATACACGCGCTAGGTAATTTTTACTGTTTTTTACGAGCCGACCAACGACGCGACAATAACGTCGAAATCCTTTTCACGCACGGTACGCGTGCATCGAATGTCAACGAGCGCTTTCTAACGGCCCTGCTCTATCCGACGCTGCCTATGTATTGCACTTTTGCCGCGCCAGTTAAGCGGCGTTTATTGCACGATCAACGCAACAATCCGTGCCAACTGCCTGGTCCGTGTTTAACCCTCTACCACCGCTGCTATATCCTCTCTGTGATGCATAGTAGATCGCGACCGATGGCGTTAGTGATATTTGGTATATGCTATGGCATTGGTATGGGCCATGATCAAGCTTCTTTGACGACTCGGCCGATTTGTTTTTGGGGATTAGTACGTTTTATGTGTAGATTCGTGTGGGTTGGTGTGAATTTCCGTGCTTGCGGCAGGCAATCTATGTAGATTTATCAGATTGGAATATTATATGTGGGGGATAGATTTTGCATAAGCTGTTTATAAAGACAATAAACGGTTTTCGAGTTATAATGAATTATTGCTACACTTTGTCCACTATTTCGTTTCTGGATCATTTAACAATATACTTGCAAATATTTGTCCGGTTAGATTTTAATTTGTGGGAACGTTTCAACATGTAGAAATGCGAGCACGTTATTTACATGTATGGTTTTATGATTAGTTATCAATATGCTTTTTATCCAAAAATGAGACTGTTTCGGTGTTTAAATATATTTAAATGCGCATAGAAAGCTGTTTAAATTGTTCATATTCACGATGAATCTAGTATATCGCGAATAATAAACCACAAATTTAAGACGAACTCGTATATTCGTCCGCAGAGTAGAGCGGAAGAAACGAAAGTAAAAAGTAATGCGCGAATAATTTACTGTGACATGGAAATGGTCGCGGTAAAAACTCAGTATATAATTCTGGATGCGGTTTTCTCTATTTTCCGAATAAAAGCCCGTAAAGACGCGACCGGTACCGAGCGGTTCGCACGCGAGACGGTATCGCGGCGTTCCCGAAGGTGCAACAATAATTATTTCTAATTTCGAGTTATGCAAAAATACGTAAAGCTTAAGTACCGCAGATAATAATATCCGTTTCAGTGTAGACACTCTCGTGGGTACGGTGAATTTTGTCCCGCGGAACCAGGCGACCGCTAACCCTACACCACTGGGTCATTTCGGTCGAAACGACGGTCGGCTATGCGTGGAAAATATGCATCGTTACTTTTCTTCGTGAACGACGAATCGTGGGAGTAATTCAAGTCCTGCGTATAATCCAAAGCTACGTATCGCACCTCAGATTTATTCTATAGGAGAAATAATTTTTTAATTGACGTTATCTTCAAGTGTAGTATTTTAATAACCAGATTCCAACAATAAGTTATTCGAAGATCGAAACTGAAACTATATATTCTTTCAGTGTATACGCGTATACTGTATACTAGGCTCCCAACTTAAAACATCAGCCATCACCGCAATGAAAGAGAGAATCGTGCATATGTAGAGGACTAGTAGAGGATTGTAATATAGAATAACGAGAACTTGCTGTTGCAACCCGTCAAATATATTTAAAATGAATAAGTAAATGAATAGATATAAATAATGTCGAGTTGCGTCTCCAATAAGGCAAACCACACCGTGATGTTTGAGGTTGCAGAGGAGGCATACTGATCGTTATATTAGCTGTAGTTTTGCTATCTTCGTTAGTGTTTGCCATCTCTTCGTTCACTTATCACATCGAGGCCACCAATTTGTAGAGGATGGTTGGTCGTGAGATTTATTAGACGAGATTGCTCGTCGTTGAAACCGTCGAGTATATTTAAAAATAATTAAATAAATTAATATACAGACAATATTCGCTGAGACGCTCGTACAGTGTATAAGTCGTAAAATAGGATCGCTGATAAATACTCGATAGATACTCGTAGATACTGATTAATAACTGATAGATAACTGATCGACAAATCATGTGCCGCTACACATACAACTGAAGCCAAGAATCACCGAACACAATACATACATACACAGAAGCGAATCGTTGCGTCGCTGGCACCCTCCTTTTTCCTTCTATTTATTTTTCAAAAGCATAAATATCATCGGATCCAACGAGATTGGTTATTAGGTTCTGCGAGTAGCACACTACATTATTTCGAGCAGCGTTTCGCGAACTCGTAGCCCTTGAGTCGGCTTTTCAAAGGGCTGCCTTAATCGCTTCGAGTTCCGTGGTTCCTCTGTGCATGCTCGTCGCGGGTAAGGGCGAATTCGATCCGCAAGCTCCAGAGAGAGAGAGAGAGAGAGAGAGAAAGAGAGGGAGGGAAAGACAGAGAGAGAAAGAGAGAGAGAGAGAGAACTGTTTACCCACGGAAAACTGACGAATGTTTGCCTTCTTCTGGTTACCCCGGACGGAAGTACCAATGCGCCTGGCCGCTGCCACAACAAAGTGCACGGAAATTCGATTAATGCGATCCAGGAACACGCGTTAAATTCGAAATACTCGGTTAGCGAGCGGAATTCACCGAATCTTCGCGATGGACGTGGTTGTTGCTTGCATTTTTGAAAATCTTAAAGAGTTTAATGCAATTTCGTGGATTTAATGGGAAGTGCTTCGAAGTTTTGAAAGCTTCCGCAAGATCCTGGAAGTTTTGTGACGTTGCAATTTCTTCTAGCTTGCAGAAAAATTAGTTTTCGCATCGAGTAAAGGATTGATTAACTGTGCTGCAGTATTAAGGATCAGTGAAGATTAGGTTGGATGGTTTTCGGATAAAATTTTCGGATTGTTATTTTTATCAAAATTCGTCGGTTAATAGTAGATTCAAAGGAATGAATTATTCGCCTGCTCGTTAATTTCTATCATAGGAGGTTGGTTATTGATTTTTTCATCTTTTTCGATTCTCATTATTCGTTATTTATTAGAATTCACTTGAAGATAAGATTAAAACTAAAGTGTGACATTCTGATTCATCATAGCATTTCCCAAGTCTTAAACGAACTTCGAGCTTCACTTTCGCAATTAATCCCTCCTGTGACTGATGACACAGTGCTACGTCTTTTAGTTTGTAAAAGTTGAAACTTGTTGACGTGCTACCCAGCCGCTTCACAAGTTAGACTATGACGTAGCGCTAGATTTCCCGTCCGTCATACATTTTGTTCTAGACGTCTGCGAAAAAAGGACATCTAATATGTTAATATCCTTGTGCGCGTGTATGCGAATAACTAACCCCTACGTTTTTCCGTAATATCCTAGCCCAGCTGCATTGATAGATAAGAATAATTTTAAACACCTCCCCTTTCTCGTACAGAATATTATTCAAATTTTTTAATAATAATAGCGATCAAATATGTGCTGTGATTTTTAATATGTTGTTGACAATAAGCTACAAGAAATCGAATTTTCTGTTTGTTAAAAGAAGGTCTTTCATTTATGACATTAAAAAAAATGTAGAGAAATGTATACTTTGAATTTACGGCTACCATAAAAATAATAATACATAAAAATAATAATAGATCTTGGTTTTATCCAAATACACAATTTTTCTCTGGTTTCTTCCAACAGGTTTTTATTTTTTATTATTACATTTTATACTTATGTTATTACTTCTATGTATTACATTGTTGCACACATATTATTAAAGCTTGTTTTTCTTTGTTATTATTTTCGTTTGCTCATCCACCAACTTACTAGTTATTTTATTAGTGATTCCCATATAGTATATACTCTGTGCATATAAATATGAAAGTATAAAGTCACTTAGTTTCCTCGCTTTTTCTTACGAATTCACTAACCAATTTCATGCCTATCTTACATTTCACAACGTTGCGTTACAAGCTCGTAAAATATAAATTATTCAATGCTTTCGTTTAATCTCCATCTGGTAATTATACTCGCTGGCTTCCCTTAAGTAATAAGAAACAGTGTCTCGCGTATAAAACGTGCACTATCGATTAAAGACCAAAGGAAGCATTTTAATACCCGCCATTTATTATCCAACTAGAACGATATACCACAAAGATTATAGTTAGCCACACCAGTTCCACGTTGATCTTAAAAATTCTCGCCCACGGAAAAGAAATTTTGATCCGAGAAAACCTCGTCCAACGACGTCCAATCTCATCTGGTATTGTTAACGATGCTGGGGTACTGTTACGTATCGTGCACGCACCTTCTTAATAAACGTTAATTAGAAGCTTTATGATTAACTCAAATAGAAAGTATCACGACGAGGTTGGAATATCATCAAGTTTAAGATCATGTTCATCCTCTTGAGATGTGTTACAAATTCTCTTTGGTTCTATGGAATCTTCTAAAATAATTTTACGAAGGTAGAAATCCTTTTAATCTTTCAACGTTCTTTCAAGGTAATATAATTTTGCCATAAAAAAAATATAATCTTTTATCAATTTTATACTTCATAAAAATATTTCTCTCATATTTTTCGTTGTATTTATTTGTTTTGGTTTTGTGACGTTTATTGAACAACGTGTTGCATGAAATATGATATTACGCAGATAAATCATAAAGAAATGAAGACAATAGAATAATGTTTTGAATTTGATTATCGAGGTGTGTTACAGAATCCGGAATTCCTTACTAATGTCGATTAAGCTACGTTTACATTAGGCAACTGAAGTCGATCAGCCTCGATTGTTTGAAAATCGCCCGTGCGAACCGAATCTCAATCAAATATACAGAACACAATTTCCATGTTTATTTTACCAATTCTCGCCACTTTTTTTTGTGTTTTTAATTCCTTTTTCGCCAATTCCCCAGGTTTATCAAAACATTATTTACAATATTCATCGAACCAAACGAGTCGCAAAAAAAAAAAGAGAGGGAGAAAAAGGGAAAAAAGAGTGTTACGTCCATCTATCGAATTAGGAACCACGGTGTCCCGATTCGTAGCCAATATTCGTGCCTGCGCGAAATTCGTCAACAGATTTTCAAATGGTCCGTGCATGGTGTCCCCGGGAAAGAGCTCGCGTTCGACAGAATTGTATTTTTTTTTTCACCGCGTTTTCGCGAATCGATACGCCAAACGCTCTACTATCAAACCCACCAAAACACTCAAACACGACAAATCTCAGTCAACGTCCAGAACCTTTGATCTCTTGGACTATCGCCAATAAATACAAACTTCTATGAGCTTAATAAGTTAGACTACCCAAGTAATCTTTAACTTCAATTTAACGTACTGTCCGATTAAATAAACTCTGTTCCATTGATAAACTCATTTAATGAAAACTCACAAATAACGAACAGAATCAAAGAACTCCTATTATGAAAAATGCACTTATATGAATTGTTCGCGTGTCAACAAATTTAAATAAATGCAGTTCTGTTATAGGGACTAGTATCGTTTATCTGGCGATACAGGCTTTCTTCCATAGGATATCCAATATACATCTAAACGTACTGAACCTTACATTTGTCTACCTTGGCGAGCTCCTGCCTATTCCAACAACAGTTGCCTCCGCCACATCTATCCACGCAAGTCCACCCAGAAATCGGCCACAGTCTGATGGTCCACCCGATATTCATAACTCACGTGGCGAATTGATACGTCGAAAACAAGCGGTCCGATAACAGTGGCGCGTTTCAGGAATACCTGTCCGCGGGTCTAACAGGCCGTTGCGACTCGCGTGATGCGTAACCTCCTATAAATCCTGGCCAACCTCCTTCCATCTCTGTCTTTTCCTTCGCCACTTGCTTCTTTCATCGTCTATATGTACGTGTGTTCCGTATCCGTAACGTCGGTTTTTCACCCCTCTGTCCACGATTCCAACGGACTCCCTTCGGGCGACCCTCGTAGTAGCAAACGTTTCCGCGGCGGCTGGCATAACTCAAACTGTCCTCGCCGTGGCGGCCGACTCGGTGTGGATTTAACGCGAGATCTTATCGCGGGGACAACAATAGCACCGGCGGTTGGCTCGCGGCACGCTGAAACACTTGTCGTCGGGAAATTTATAAGACGTCCGCGACACGCCGTGCCAGCCTGTTACGAAGCTTCGATGCCATGCCGTACCGCACTGGCATAAAGCATCCTCTCGGCTACCAGACGTCGCCATGCTCGCGCCATGGGAATTCCCCGACGTCCGCTCCATTGGGAATTAACCTCTTGCGTGACCGATCGAGCTCGAGGAATTGTCCAAAAAAGATTTATTTCTCTTTGTTTCGTTTTTTAAGCTGTGCTTGTTTTATTCCGCGGTAAAAGAAATGCGTAGTGATTTTTAGCGGAAAACGTAAAAGAACGCACTAAGAAGTGGAGAACATTAAAAATTGAGAATTTTCTTTTAGACCGACATGATTCACGCGTTATGTTCTATTTAATTCTGAAATACTTCGTGGACTTGTTATTTCACGTTTCTCTATAAATGTTATGATCTCCTGAAGATTTGCATTTTTACGGTGTGATATTACACTTTATCTCCCAGGAGATCCCTTACCCAATGAATTATTAAGTTCAAGATATTGGCAAACCGGATGACGAGCTAACTCCTACTTCCCAGTTAACGGGTTACATCGTTAATGGCGCATCCGTTCGATTATACAGGCAAAGCAGTTTCCGCTTGTCTCGAGTACGAGAATTTCTGATTACATGTCCGAATAATCGGTAGTCAGCGAATCAACATCCGTATAATTGGAAGTCCAAGTAATCAGTATTTGGACGACTGATATCTGTCGAGTCTATTGTACGTTGGAAATATTATTCGAACGAATCAGAAAACTCTATATTTAGTTATAAAGAATAAATAGAATATAGAAGGAATAGATAAGTATAATACATTTTTAAGTAGCGATCTCGATGCTTTGACGCTCGTAATCAGGCCTGTCTGACTAGTTACTGGCGTATTCTACTTCGAATTCTCTTTGTAGTACTGTTCTGTACTAGATTCGCCCATATGAAATATCCTTCCTCGAAAATTTGTATCATGATACTTACGAAGATTTGTATCACATTATCAACAGACAATGATTGAGGTGGAAACGCTTGAAAGTAACGATACAAACTCACCGCGATAACCAGCCAAATAAACGATAAAGTCGAGAACGGTTATACGAATTCGTTAGTTGGAAATAACGGAACCGTTTCCGAGGTAAGATTAAATTTAATTAGAGTAGAATGTGCGGAGTGCATTTCAGTGACGAAAACAGAGCAAAGGAACGTAAAACGAAAAAACAGCGGACGAAATAAAAAAAGAAGGTGGTGGGGGGAAAAAAGAAAATGGAGCACAGCTCGTCGGAAGAAGCAGTAGCGGATAGGGCTTAGAGAGGGAGAAAAAGGGGGTGGGAGTAGGAAGAAGGGGAAAAAACGAAACGAACGGCGAAAAATTTCATTACATTTTCCAGCACGTGAAAATTAAAATTTTTTAATTGGCTTTACCATCCTCCAATTCCGTCGGACCGACTGCGAAGATGCTCTAATTAGATGATTATAATTAACGAAATACTCCCACCTTTACTACAATCCCAGACGCTTCGTGAATAACGTGCGTTCCATCATGGATTTCTTATCTTGTGATATCGAGTCACAGTTGTACCATAAAATAGGGAATATATTCAGGGCGAATCCTCATTTTAATTTGAAATTCTTTTCTGTACGTAAATTCAGTTCGACCAATAGAACCATGTAATATATAATGTCACGGTAATTTCTGTTAGTAGAAGCGAAATTAAAATGAAGTCTCACTGACGCTAGTTTTCTGGCTTTATAATTTACTGAAGAGATAATTAAATTCAATATTTTCAGTTTAGATAAACAACTCTGTCTAATGGAAAGAGCTGTACCTTGGAAATTATTCGAATAATTATAGATTTCCGATATAATTTCTAATTTTTTGATATATTAATCGATATTACGAATTATAAAACGTACCAACAGAGTAACTTCATATCGGATACACGATTAACGGCAACGATTATCGAATTCATGGATCGAGGCTTAGGATCTGGTGAAAAATATCGCGGCACCGGAAACAGCCGCTTTTCGACCGAAAAGCAATTTTCAGCTTAAAGGCTTCCGTGGTTTTTACGACGTCGATATATTTTTTCCAATAATATCCGCGGTCTCTGGGACGATCCACGGCTTCGAATCAGGCAGGGATGGCGAAAATATCGAGCGAGGGAAAGAGAGGAGAAACGAGATAGGATAGTTTACAATCAAAATCCAGCCGGCGAAGCAGACGCTTAAGTAGTCTCTCCCATCTTGCGCCGGCAAAAGTGAGATTCAATTTCCGTGAGCTAGGGACGTTTTTTCCCTGGTAATACTGAGTTCCGAGTGTCACACTATTGCCAAATTTAAACGGCCCTTGAAAAGTTGTGACCAGGGGAATCACCGCGGCACATCTTGTAGCGCGAGATTTAAATATATCGTCGTTTAAACCTTAGCATACCAAGAGAAAACCGTTTAGGGACTTTAACATAAAATTTTTCAATTGGAATTAGATTGATTCTATGGATACGTAGTTGGTAATTTACAAGCATATGTAACTTTCACAACGTCATGTTTATGATAAATAATATAAAGAAATATTTGAAAATTATAGAGAATATTTCTTTAGATAATTAAAAAAACATTAGAATATGTTGGAAAAGATCCAAGTATTTCTCAGATACCTATATCAAGTTAATAACGTATTAAATGCTTATTACAGAACGCGAACAATATGGCAAGATAAACGAATATTTATATTATCACTTCCGTTCAAAATTCCAAGTCCTCCCAACTTTTTCCATTTCCCTTTCTACTTCCATTAAATCTGGGTTTCCTGTCTGGCTATTTTGCTACGTATCTCCCGGCCCTTTGCATATTCATTGTATCGAATAAATACCATCTAACGTTTTTGCGGCGATATTAGCTTGTTAATAAACGGAAGCTCGGGAGACCGCCGCATCCGCGCCAGGCTCCTGCGTTGTCCTCGTTGATCGATATTCTAAAGAACAGATTTTCGTATAATCGGAATTCCGGATAAGCGTGTTCCGATAATCGATGATTCACGATCTAATACATCATCGATGTAGATACTAACGTCAGGGCATGCAACCTTTTACCTCACATGTGAAATCTTCGTTCTACCAGTGCCTCTTCCAAAAATAAAAAAGATATCGCTACCATAGATACCATAACGATGGAAGTCTGTCTTCAAAAGATTACTTTTCTATAATAATATTTATAAACGATGTAACTACTATATTTATTTATATAACAAGATTATAACATAATCTCATGTATAACATATAACACGAAGTTCATCAAATATTGTATTAGGACAATTTTCTGAATTAATAAACCTACAGAATTACGAACGAACGATCGTCATCGCGTAAATCAAATTACCTTAGCATTTACGAAAATCTCTTGGCGAGTAACGCTTCTAAGAGCGTCTGTAAATCGTGGTAATTCTTATCAGCATTTTCGTAAGTTCCGGTATATTTTAATGGGCGAAGGAACCTGAAGGGGAACGAGGCTTTCACGTAGGACTGAAGAATATACGAGACAACGGCGCGGACGCGGCAAGAAATTGTTTGTCATGTAATTAATTTGAGATTAGGACTGAGGGAGAGCGGACAAAAGCAGGAAAACGGTTGGGTCGACCAGATATTTATCCTCTCCGAGGGAGCGCCTAAGCTTTTCAGAATCGAGGAATGCGGTTATCTTCGAAATGCTTTTACACGCAGCAGCACGTTCTTATCTTTAGTTATTACTATAATTCAAAGCTTTTTACGAGAATTGCTACATTGTCGTTATTATTTTACTTTGGAAATTAAAGACTAGCTCCATTTAATTTTCAATAAAATTCGCTAAAATCCAAAGCTTATAGAGAATTGATATACAAAAAGAAAAAAAGACGATAATGTAATTCTAATTCCATTTCAACTGCAACAATGATAAATTGAACAGCTCGTAATAAAATAAAAATAGCGTAACGATTCGTTCGATGGCTGACAAATAAACAGTACTTTTTCGCGAATTCAGAAACGACGCTGGATCGATCCGGTTTCCCTTCTTCCGAACGACGCTAGTTCCACTAAATCTTAGCGTTGTCGCGACTAGAGCAAAGCAGAGTGTGGCACACGGAACCTCGTTACACGAAACACCGGCTTCCGTGGAAATAAGCTTCCAGCTCAAAGAAGTTTAATAAGATAGGACGATTTAATGCGCGCCGCAACAAGTTCACCGTTTCACGGCTTCCATTCGCGTCTGAAGCTCGACCCATTTCGCGCATGGCGTCGATGCTTCCACGAAAATTACGTTTACGAGTTAATACGATATTCGTTTCGCATGAAATTATGTTGATCTTAACCGAGAACACGTCACTTCATGATTTTTATCATTTCCTACATTTATTATTAAATATCGCCGAAAATGATCCATCATCGTTAATATGCAAGCTACGACAAAACAAGACAAGTCAAATAATTGAAACAAAATGGAACGAGTGAAATGATTTACAAAGTCCAATTGCATCAACGATCGTTTATACATATAGTGTGCAATAGCAATCAAAGATGCAATACAGACGAAAATAGTTTAATATCATAAACTTCTTGTTGCAACTGAATCGACAACGCTATAATGGCTCGATGGTTGCTCGCTCGCTGCCATCGCAAAAAGATTGAAACGCAATTCACCGTACTACAATTATCGTTGATACCGTCGAGAGCGAATCAAATCGTTACAGCAAAACCGATTCAGATACAATATCTATTTTCCATCGAGATAGGCGATCTGATTTCGCGGGGAAAGTAAATTCGGAGCTTACCGTACCTACATTTGCTCGAAGAAGATCGTAACACGTGTATACCTGCGGACACCTTATGTAATGGTATTGCTATCGTGCGACACTTTCTGATATTGCTCTGACCCTTGTGCCGGATATTAGAAGGTAGATCGACGAAGGAACTCGACTTCTTCTGGTTCTTCTACGACCAGTAGTTCCGAAATGTGTTCTTTCTGTAACGCGCGAAAATTAGGTTACGCCACTTCAGAACCATATTGATATTTTTTATGGAATAATTATGACAGAATTTGTAAATAAATTTGTCGGAAGAAATTTTTCAACAGTCATTCGAAATAAGATTAATCCACGAAGTACGAAATGGAATTCATTTGTCGATCTCAACAGTTCTGCCAAGAGAATATCATATCATATAAAAAAAAAAAAAAAGAAAGAAAAAGAAAAAGATTTCACGGTTTGACCAATTTGTAATACCTTGAATTCTACGTCAAGTCAGATATTTATCGTTTTGGTGGCGCGTATTTACAGCATTGTGCAAGCGATTCGGGCGTCTCTCGACGTTGTTCTTAGGGAACTTGTCCGACTCGGCAAACTTAATTCGCATAAACGATTTTATTAAATTCTCTTCTCGAGATTCGCAAACACAGTTATATCGAAAAGTAACTTCCTCTCCGGTTACAGAAACAACGATCAAACTGGAGCTGGTGGTGGGAGAGAACCGAATCATTTACGACTTGAATATTTATGGAGAGACGAAAGTGAAGCGGACATTTTCGACTTAACAACTCATTAATAAGTTTCTTGTTAAACACGGATCGCGGAACTTTCGTTATAATTAATCGAGCGATTTATTTTACGAGTTCTCCTCTTTGGATATTGCAAACAACAATTGCTCAGACTGCAATTTCTTTATCCAATAATTTTCAAAAATAATGCAAATTTTCAAGAGTAGAGAACTTTTCTCTTTTATATTTTTCTTAACTGACATCCTGTAAATTACCATTAGACTGAGAGAGTTTCCCTATGCATTTATAGGAACATAAAGATACAAAAATACATGGTATGCGTGTAACAGTATTGCCAAATTAGTCGTGGAAAATATTTGAACACGAGAGTGGAATAAAAGTGACGTTAGATAAATACGCGCGAAGCACAACATTCATCGATGGATGCAGCGCGAATCTAATAAACTTGATAATATCAGAGAACGGACAAAGCCAGGTTAATACAATTAGTAATGTTCCAGGAAGATTACAGAGCAGTTAACAAGTCTGGCACGATAGGAAGGACCGTTTTAAATAATGATTAGAATGAACTATTATGCGCTTATCGCGGCTTACATAATGTTCTGCTAGTAACGATCATAAGTTGCATGCAAAAGCTAGCGGAATCTCGGAGGTGATGGCGTGACCTCGCAGCGTTATAAATGTGCATTGCGCTCGTTCGACTTCGCATATGTATGCAAATTCGTCCGTGTCTTTATACACGCATACGCTTACAACAACGGAAGTACTTACATGTACACGTTGCTATAAAAAATCCATCTTAAGTTTCGTTTATATAAATATGCTTTTCATGTTTTCTCCGGTGGTTTAAAGTTAGAAAATAGAGAGGGAATGGAGATTGGAGAGTATATCTGAAATAATTAAAAGGTACAAATGTGATAAATTTGCTAATTATATATATTTTAAAACTTGTCCGCACGTTAGTCTTTGAAGCAAGCAAGATAAAATTAATCCGAGTAATCGGTCCTGAAATATAAAATGTAAAAGCAGAATTTCATAAAAAGAACTATATTTAAAATTTAAGCAACTATCAATGATATCACGTGAAACACAAACGATATTTCATCCGTCGATACGTCCGTCCGCAGACGTATGAGGCCTGGTGCGTTTTCCTTGGCAACGGCGCAGGCATTCGCAGGACCCTCGTCGTCGCATCGCATCGAAGGGATGGGTCAGATAATCTGTATCGAACGGCCACCGTGCGTCTGCACGTCCCCTCCTGGGCGTAGCCGAATTAATATTCGTTGGCTTATTTCATTTCGCGCCGATCAAGGTGTTGCGTTCTTCAAATTCCCGGCAAATTGTCCCTTCACGCATAGACATTTTCTCGTGGTCTTCGTTGCCGCCGTCCCTTCGCTTCGTCACGACCCTCCTCGTGCTGTCTCCTCGTATTATTTCCGCCATCGAAGATGATATCCATTTTCTGCTTTCAACTTCCACATTGACGGCCGTGACAGAACTATTGGCTAGATAGGACTATAATTAGTAGAAATATTTCGGACATCGATGACTCGTGAAATATGTAATGGAGAAGCGAAGACACGGAAGCTAACGCGGGGCATTCTTTAACTGAATATTGCGGTGAATGAATCTGCTTTCATCGCTCGTTGTTTATTCAACAAAGCCACTTGATACAATCTCAAGGAAACTTTCACTGGAATCGCGTGCATGTAAAGTTTCTCATTCGCCGTCTCACGACGAGATTCAAAGTTTATGCTTTTTAAAAATATCCATAATGCATGCTTCAATGTATAATCTTCATGTCACAGGAATCTCGTTTTTTTTGCATGGCAAGAATCTTGCAACTCGACCGCTCCACCGGCTCAGACGGTATAATCCTCGTCCTTCTTTCTCCAGTTTGCACAAGTCGTTCTTAGCATTCTTTCCGGTTTACGACGCGTAACAGCCCTCTTCGTTCACGATTGCCATTTTCCTATTCGTTGGAATTACCAGAGTTGCTATATAGTACATTTCAAATAGATAAAAATTGTATATCTGGATATTACCATACTCCCAACTCCATTAACCGTTTTCCTTTAGAATCCTGGAGAATAAGGAATAAGGAAATAATATGAAACTAACAGTAGGATAATTGTTTCGCTAGTGCGTGCGAATTCGCGAAAGCTCTACTGCACTCGCAAGAATTGATGCAGGCATTACTGTACTCACTAGAATCGCGAATAATCTCGCCGAAATTCCACGAACTGAAAAAGAGGAACCGTCTTGGATTACTTTCCAGGGCGTCGCGGGCTACGATTAAACTTTCACGCCCGTGAAATCGCGCCGAGGCGATTTCAAGAATGCATAGGCTAATCAGAGAGGCTGTTCTGGTAGTAGAACGATGGTGGAAGTGAAGCAGGACGCAGAAATGTGTATAATAGAATAATACGAAACGTCTGAGTTCAACTTTAAAAAACGTGTGGTCAAAGAGGACATAATTTTTATTATTAAAAAGTGAATATAAGGAAATTAAACGTTTAGTGTATGAATGTGGTGAATTGGAACGAGCATTATCACGTAATTAATTTAAGGTTACATTTATGCTGGAAAACGAATGTCAGTGTAATGGCGAATAATGGCGAAAACAAAGGAAACCTTGACGTCCCTTAAAAGATCACAAGAAGGTGTTCACGACAACGCTCTTGCCAACCATTTGCCGTGTAGCCTCCGGTAAATGTCCCGCACATCCGAATTTAATAGCGAGCCGCGCGAAGGAGGGTCGAAGCTATGCATAGCGGATTATTTCGGCGGCTCCTTTGAAACGCTCGCTGTCGAGGCAGGAGTAGGATCTCGGACGAAAGAGGAATTCTTCCTTCTCCCTTTAAGGGAGGCCTGTGGCGCCCTCGACGACGCTAGTTTTCTCATCTAATGAATATTTACGCAGCGACGCGTAAGAAATTTGCTTGCGAAATTTCGGCGCCGGCGTTTAATTTCTCGAAGCGGTCACGCTTCACGACGAACTAAACTCGATAAAATGTCCAATTTTTACTAACAGCATATTGAAATTCTTCGCTTAGACGGTGTCGTTTACTTGGTCGATCGTTTTTCGTTTACTAAACGCATCCGACTCGCGGATGCTCGATCGTCGTGCAAATATTTGCCGAGGAATCCGCACGCAGGACGTTCTCCGACGATCCGAGCGCACCACGCGGAGATTTTCTTAACTATATGGATCAGGTGAATACCAGATGGGAATCCTGATTTCGTGAGATATAGGTTGAGTTTCGCACGATAGAATAGTAAGTAAATAGTTATTAAAAGCGAATTTGGCAATGTTTAATGCACGAATATAATCGTTCATCGTTCATTCAATCTTCGTGATCAATTTGAACGAAGGAAATTATAATTTGCAAAGTTGAAAGAAAACGGAATGGGTAGATCATCTCATGTCTTCATAGCTAATGTCGATGGAGCTGTGTTGTCACGCGTGAACATCGGCCAATATGGTATGTTTTTCTTTCTCATGACTGCTTATAGAAGCATCTGAGGTTTACTTTACCGGTACGTTTATGCATAATGTTTTGAGAGTTTGAAATTTCAATAGCTATTCACGCACTAATGGTACCGGGTAGAATGTTGGCTAACTAATAGGTTGAACAGCTGGCTGATTTATAATACAGTAAAATCACTTTCAGATAAGAATAATACATACAGCTTTCGGTAAAGACTTTAACGATACTACCAAGGCTAAATTCCTATCATACACGTTTTCCGAACAGACTCCGTTTCGAAATGTTTCGCGAGCCAAACGTGTCCAAAAGCTAAAATTCCTGGAATACGCAGGCTAGGCAAGTTACACGCCGGTAATTGTAGCTCTGACGAGCGGGGCGTGCGCGTGCATTTAAATTCGCGAATTAAACCGGAAGCCGAGCGTCTCCGCAAACACGAGACATTCGATGTCGGGTTTGCCGGATGTTTGCGCTCCGTGGCGGCGGAAAGACGCGAAAACCGGCGAATCTACGCGAAACACGCGACTGTGACTCTCCGCAACTCAGCGATTACCAATTTAAGGACCGGTTCATCCCGTATGGATTTCCTTCTCCTCAAGTAAGTCCAACTATCGACGTGCAAATTCTCAGGAAACTCGCGCATAGGTTACACACTGCGACGACGACGATAATTTCACTGTCTGTGTCACCTTCTGCGGTCGTTTCGACGCCAACGAAATCTAGGCTGTCGACGTTGGGTTACGTTCGAAAATGTAACAGACGGAAATGCGAAATGGCAAACGAGAATATGCTCTTGAGACGCAGACAAAGTTATATAGGTCTACATCCATAACGGTTTTCATTCATGAAAATATTGGAACATTTGTTACGGGAAATTTCGATAAACGTAGTGTATATGTCGGACAGAAATTTTTCAAATGTCACTCGAGTATTAAAAATTATAAATTCGCGTACAAATTATTCTTCTGTTTGTACGTATCTTTCTCTACTTTAGTTTCGGACAAGTAAAACTATCATTAGAATTCTGCTTTCAACAATTATTATTATTATTTCTTTCATACAAATTTTACACGTTAATCCATAATCCTACTGTTAAAATTCAGCTTTGAAACATCGTCATCCATACCAACATTCCCATCATCATCCGAGCTCCTCTTCCTCTTTCCATCCTCGATCTCCTCTGTGACGCGCAACCACCCAGGCCAAGAAGTCGTGTCAAGTTCGCTAATGGGATTTGCATCTTGGTTCACCTCGTCAGCCAACGAGAGATCCGTGTCGCGTCCGCTGGAGTAGTAACCACTACGTCTGGCAAGCGGCCGTTTGACAGATCGAATAACAATAATTAGCGCGGTAAGGCAACGCTCAGCTAGGAACGACTCGTTGTTTCAGAAAATGCATGAAATCGCTGTTTGTCACGCACCAGTGTTACCAAGTCGGCCAACTTTCTCCATCGTTGACGACGTCGTTCGATGTGTGCGTGCCTTCGATTTCACGTCGAAGAAGACGTTAATTAATTCCATCTCCTGCTCCGTCTCGCGGCCTGTTTTCCAGAAAATGGGAAAAGGGGTGAGAGCCTAGGGTGGAGACTCGTCTGTCTCGAAGAAAGTATAATATCTGTTGGCTCCCTCTCGTTTCGTCTCGAGACTGCAGACTGAAACTTAACCCTACTTTGGCAAAACTCATTCGTCCTGCGCAGTTTCCTTTCTTACATGTCCTCGAGACGTTAATCGTTATTCTATTAAAGCGTTCGAGGAGTGTGTTTAGTTGGCGGAACGATTTGGTACTGGGGATGTTACAGTTTAGGTGTTTAATAGAAATTATACCGCGATGTTTCGTCGATATTGCCACTGATCTCGTCGAATTAATACAACGACTCGATACTTAATACTCGGTCAGTGGTATTGGAGTGTCTATGACGATCAGTAGAGTATGCGTGTTTGCCCAAATTTATATTTTTATGTCTACGATTGAAAGTAAATATTCCACTAATGCATAAAACATTCGCAGTCTGATAACAAATGTATAAGGTGTTGTAAAAATATCAGATGTTCGAAGGCATTATAATACAAACGGATAAAAGATTCATAAATTTATGACGAAGAAGTTGGACGACAGGGTGAGAGGTTTCAAAAATTATAGGAACAACCAGAAACGAATTCACTTTCAGCAATCGATGAGAGGGTCTCCGCAGTCGGAACAAATGGCTGGTGCACCATACAGTTTGATCGCGTTCGATTCGTTTCCAAATACTGCGCACAACTGTGTGCAACACATCGAATTTCCCGTTACGTTTATTGAAAGTTAGCGGCAATAAATTTGGTTTCAGCACCGACAAATGATTTGGAAATGGTTCTTTACATAAACGATGAGTAACTAATAAACCGGAAAATAGGATCATATTCGGTTCATTTATGAATATTAAAGCGTAGTTACGCATGAAGGGGTCGTAACTTTATATTAATCGCATTTATTGCGAATTATTGCCGATAAATTTATCGTCTATCGGCTAATCGAAGATTCTATGTAATTATTCGAATGATATAGGCTTTCTGTGTAAAAGTACTGTACAAATGTTTGTCCAGGAAAACCTACGTAAATAATTTTTACGTATATCAAGAGAATTCTTAATATCTGAAAGGACTTAAGCATTCAAACAAAACTAACTGGAGGAAAAAAGAACTAGAAGAAAATACAGAGGGAAAATACGGAGAAAAAGCGAAGCTCGAATTCGCACGGATCGCGTAATTTCTCATATCCCGTTTAACAGGCGCGATGAAAAGGAAAGCAGAGCGCTCTTCTGACAACTTGTCCGTGTGGCGTGGCATTTCCACGTGGAGAACGGGCGTCGTTAGGCGAAAAGGATGTCGAGGGGGTGAGCAGCGCAAGAAGACTAGAAGCCCTTCGTGATTTCCTATTAGCACAGATATTGCTTCACCAAGAACGAAAGTAATAATTTATCCGACCACGGGCTCGTCGTAGGGTTGCCAACCTTTCTCTTTTTCCCTTTGCATCTATCTTCTCTTTCCCTCTATGCGGCGTGGGAGCCCCGTTAACCGCCCCCGAGCTTAACCCACCGCCACGTCCGCTCGGTTCATTGTAGCGCAAAAATAAGTGAGTGTATGATGCACGGGCGAGGGGAAATTATACGGCCTGTAAGTGGAAAAGGAAAGGGGGGTTGCCACGGACAGCCAGTTGTGGGGAGGATTGGGGCTGAATACTTTACCACCGCCAGCGACTCTAGCGCGCTGTACAGAAAGAGAGAGGGTCTCGAAAAAAAAAAGAAGAAGAGAAAAAGGAGAGAGAGAGAAAGAGAGAGTGAGAGAAAAGTTGAGTGAATTCGCTATTTCTCGAAGCCCCTTTGAAACGACTGCCGCACCTAAACTCCCCCTTTTTCTCCTCAGTTCCTGCATTGCCTTCTCTTTTCTTCTTGTTCTCTTTTATCACGGTCTTTATCTGCCTCCGAACTCGATATGGTCCCTTGCTACCTGGCTTGACTTGTTCTTTTTTTGTCTTATTCTACTGAATCTCTCACATATATGATGGTCTCTGTCTCGCTTTTCGGTTTCTTTTTGTTCCTTGAGAAGAGGATATGTACGCAGTGGAAAAGGCTCGAGTCGAACGAGAACCGACGAACGGAGCTAATCCTTCGCGCGCGGAAAGCAAAAGGCGGCCTCTCGAGTTTTTCACGGGGCTTTGGCGATTACGCTCCAACGGAGGGGCGCACGTAAGAGAACCTTTGCGACCGACTGTCAAATATCCGGGCAGAAGTAACTAGAGGACTGACGTTGCGTTGTGCAATTAACGACGAAGCTTTGTCCCGATGTTGCTGAAAACCTAGCCCATAGTTACTCTACTGCTAGGTAATAAGTTCTGTCGCAAATAACTAGATATAGTGGCGTCACGAACTGTCGCATCAGCCACCGACTTGTAGAATTCATTTTCTAAGGAAAAATATCGTTATAACTAGCTAACCACGCTAATAACCACTAGCTAACTATTAGGTTGTCCGAAAAGTTTCTTTCGTTTTATAAGATGATAATAGATGAACAACAATTTCTGTTTTATATTATTTTATTGAATTACGTATGACCCATTTCGTTATATTTCTATTATTATATTCGTGCATAATTCAATAAATTAATATGAAACAAAAAATATTGTGCGTCTATTATTTCATTATAAAACGAAAGAAACTTTTCAGACAACCTAATACTAGTCAGTGACGTTCTCATGATGCAAAGAAGAGTTAAACATATTCGAGTCTAGATATTAACGCTTCGATGTGTTTCGATTCTTGTTCCTAGCTATCTTCGAGATTTGTTAATTAGAAGATCGTCTCGTTGGTCGTAAGCAAGAGAAAGACGATAACTGTACAATGGTTTTTAACGAGACGAAATCTTGCTTCCGCGAGTTCTATGCCACGCCTGCGTGTACGCTTTTGCGACATGACGGCCTTTTAGCGAAACTTCTAATTAAATAACAAGTTAATGCAAGTTATTGCCAGCTAACGAGCCCAAGGTGTATCAGCTCGAGTTTATTGTTTTTGCTGCGTTGCTCGCTGGAAAGTTCCCTCGATTTTGGAAGTCTTGGAATTTCTTTCTCAATTTAGGCGATGGACTGGAAGTTTGAGATTAATTTGTAATTGTTGACTATCCGATTTAATTTCGGCCATTTGAATAACAAATTCTATATAGGATTTATCTTTTAGTAGAGTAGAATTTTATTTGTAAGAAGAATTAACTAAAAATTCATATTCGTGAGGATTAGAATTAAAATATTAACACTATAATAGAAATGCATGTTTCTTCTTTCATCTTCGTCACAGCTTTACTCTATAAGCCACGTTTAATATAGAAATAAATCAACTTTCTACGCACCAAATTAACACAGATCAACGCCAAAAGATGAAATCGTTTTCGATCATTCACAAGGCGAGAAATATTATCGCAATTAAATAATCAATACGGAAACATTCGGACCTTACAAATTGGAGCATGATGAATCGCTGGAAATCCCTCGGCCAATTTGTTCACGTCCATCGAACGACGTGCATATGGTGTGTCACCGTGTTTCACGGCGATCTCGTGAACGACGCCAGAAAAAAAGGGGTTAGCTACGTTTGTAAATGAAATTTTTTCATCAGCGGCGATTAAGCGCCTACGGGAACCGTTCTAGGCATTTTAACGGTTACGCTTCGGATTCTATTATCCACGGCGCTCGACTTATGACTCACGGCGCGGAAGGGAAGAGAGAAACGCCTCCCCGACAAATTAAAACCGCCATGGTTAAATTAACGGTGCCCTCCGCGCGATGAGCGTCTAATAAAACAACGTACCGTGCCGTGTAATAAGGGGATGTCTCGGATTTAATGTTCCTACGGGCTATGCTTGGCTACTGGCTACCGATACACAGCCCATTCGAAATTACGCCCTATAAAAGCCCTACTATAAACGATGCTTTCGATGAACGAGACGGTTCGTACATTCCTTACGTTTCGTTTTTATAGACAGCTTCTTTAACTCGTTAAGGACCAACGTTAATCCAACATTTCATTTGTAATTTCTCTTTCGGTTAATTTATGTTGTTCAACTCTGTTTCGTGATATCGTAATCGTAACACCAAGTTCTATGAATTTGCCTAGTGACGTATAATTTTTATACGCCCGGTATATCAGTCCACAGTTGCCTATGACGATTACGCAAAATATCGCACGTCCCTTTTGCGTCCCAATTTCGTCCACTTTCAACCAAATCCTCTTGCCGACGATACGTCCTTTTTCTGGCGAAATGAAAAAAAGAGCTAGAGGGACAGAGTAAAGAAAAACAAACTGAACGCGCACCAGCTAACTTTTTAGCTTGTAGAAGTTTCGCATGTTCGAATTTAGAACGAGTTAGCGAATATACGAGCGACGGGAAGCGTATCCCAGGCTCGCCAGAAGACGCTGTTGCTATGCAAGATACATGAAGCACGACGTAAGCGGGCAAAACGCGGCAGCTCGTAGCAATTACTTTTAATATCCGAAAGATTTATAGGGTGGAAGAGTCACTAGGAATCTCTGCTTTTCCTGCTCCGCTCGCCTTTCCTCTTCGTTCCTTCCTCTTATTGTTCCCTTGCACGAAAACGTGCGGGCAAACACCACCGGTTATCTCTCCATCCCCTTTCCTCGAGACACGAATGGAAAAACTGGCCTGCGATTCGTCACTCTCCCAGCTGACGCTCGTCCACTGATTTCGGCTCCGGAATTATTGCGTTGTCCGCAATCTCGCCGACAACTTTTTCACTGCCCTCTGTTCTTTTTCTCTTTCTCTCCCCCCTTTCTTAACTCTCCGGTAACCCTTTCACTAAGATAAAGAAACGTAGCCGATGAGATAAAGAAATGTTCACCCTTCTTATGAAATGGCACGTGATTTGCACGCGGTAGACACTGGGAAAATTATTGCGAAATGTAGAAATAATTATGTGGTCAAATAGGATAACAAAGAGAGTTTAATAAAATTTTAATGGTTAACCGGTTAACCGAGGAAGATGAGCTAAACAAACTGCGAGACACCATAAGTTTTTTGTGTAACGATCTATTTTTCTTCTATTTTTATATGTTTCGTTGCGGTACATCTACAAGCTTTAAGACCGACCTAACTGGAATTAATTTATCTTCGTTAACATTCGGATTTAATTATAAAAGTATCTGATTAACAGATTAATTCTACAGAACTAAATGAAAAGAAAAAGACAACACCTAAGACCACACACATAGAACTTGTAGAACTTATCCAAAGTAATTTTATACTGCGTAACCGCCACTTTCACGAACTCACCCTCTGACGCGTAACATAAAGTCCTCGTCAGGAGGTTAAACGCACAACTACCATAAATCAAGAATTCCCATCAAAAGCAGCGTAACTAAATCCAGCATCTCGAGGAAACTCGTTCGAGAATGCAGCTCAGAGGGTAGTAACGCATCAAACTCAGGATCCCCATCGACATAGTGGATCACGTTGCAATAATGGCGTTAAGCGCTCCAACGTCCAATGTTCGTTCGCTGTGAGAGGGCAGTGAGGTAGATCGGCACTTCTTATCGCGAGGAAAATCTTACAGGAGTAAGGTCCAGGTTCGCTCGTATACCGGCGGCTCCTCTCTCGTCTACTCGATGTTCGGATTATCGTAGATGCGATACGGGTTCGTGTGGACGTAGCGTCTAAAGTCTAAAGCGAGGGGACAGATAGGATCGCGAATGTCCGAACGCACTCGGGCGTGTACGACATAAACGCAACCTCGTGGATTATACGGCTGTCGCATCGTGACGTCTTCTTTGAGGAAATTTCGACGGTTGACAGATTTGTCACAATGAATCGTGGCTCGGATAAATATGGCCAGAGCTTCTTAAAACTGGTCAAGCGTGAAAGTAAACGTGTATCAAACGTCAGATATACCAGCTCTAAAAGTCGAAAATCTTAAAAAGTTTCATACATATATATATATATATATATATATAGTCAAAATTACGCAGATAATTAAGCTATATATATATTAATTTCCTATACGTAATAAGATATTTAAAAAATTGTTTTATTATTTTGTTTGTTCTCCTTACCTTAGTCATGTGTTGATTTATAAATTATTTGACGTATGTGTATATTGCACGTATGTATATGCTACCTACAAAAACCGTGACACGGTTTAAAGCGTTGTCGAGCAAGGATAGTCGTGTAAATTCGAAGCAGGCGAAGACGTGACGTCGATGATCGGTCCCATATGCGGGTTAGGGCAACTCTTAATGGCCATTCCATTGCCCACATGTGATTCGTGTTTATACATTTGATGGAAGCAGTTAGAAGCAAGCAATAGTCGATGAGTGGTAAATTGCTCGTAAGTGACGATTTAGGCTAATTTTGAAAATGGAGATCGATGTTCGACGTGTGTAGTTTAAGCTTCATCACGAAGCTTGAGAACTGTGATAAATTTTGTAACAGGGCAAACTGCATTAAATATTACGTAGGTGTAACTTATGAAGTAATTCTTAGTTCGATATAATCCTTTTAACTCTTCCGTTATCGCCGTTTAAGTAAAAGGTGGTGGTTCGCCGGTCAAGTTTTACATTTTCAACAGGTTACGTAATATAATATATTTTTACATATACAGAGTGGTTGGTAACTGATGGTACAAGCGGAAAAGGGGTGATTCTACGCGAAAAAAGAAGTCGAAAATATAGAATAAAAATTTTTTTTTTAATTTTTTTTTTAATTTTTCCATCGAGACAACGATCCGTTATAACGAGACGTGATAAAGTGCACGCGTACCGAGCGAAAATTCAAAGTCGATTTTCTCGAAAACAAAGCCTCAAACGAAAAATTTTTATTCTATATTTTCGACTTCTTTTTTCGCGTAGAATCACCCCCTTTCCGCTTGTACCACCAGTTACCAACCACCCCGCATAATAACATAAAATGATAAGTAGATAGTCCAAGTAGCTTTTAGAACGTGTATGTGTGTGACGATAAGAACGGAAACAAAGAGTATTATAGGGTTAAATATTTTATTATGACAGCACTGCCTCATTTTCTCTTAGAACTGAAGTTTATTTTTTAATTAATGGCTGCGAGGAGAATCTAAGCCAACCTAAGAACGTAATCATCTTAAGCTTAAGTAGGTAAATAAGTAGTTCGGGCATGAAATATTCCAAATGTAAAATATCACGCTACACGTTTCTTATGCAAATAGTCCCGCAAATACGTACCGTTCTTATCATCATAAAGCGTTTCATGATAAAAGTTGCAATATTGTACGCATCTAATTTATATCCCTGTTTATCAAGTTACATTAATTCCGCTGCGATAGCTGTAGGTAAACATAAATTGAAATATCACAATTAATTTATGATGAAGTATCTAAATTATCGAATTAAAATTCCCATTTATCGAAAACAATATCTAATAACTTTCATCTTTGCAATGCTACGTAACTATATACTATATACCCATTAAATATATTTCTGCTCTTACCATTAAAATTCCGCTATCTTTATATACTTATCGCAATAACTTGCAGCAAACAGAAATTAAACCAGCCGACACCCAATCTCGGCATAAATTCGCTCTGTACATTTTCCTCGGGCTTCCTTTCATCAAAGCACGTTAACGATCGCGAACCGGGCCATTTCACAGCCAAGTTCCAAGCACTCCACCGTTAGAAAATCGCGATGCAACGCACAACTCGAGGGACGCATTAACTGGAACTTGGAAAATAGCGGTCGGTTCGGGAACAAAACAAAATTATCGGAATGCTCGATTTATTCATGAGTCGGATTTCATTGGTGAGAATTTATTTGCGTTAGGAATAGAATCGAGCCTCGCATATTGAGCAGAGACGAAAAGGTTTGCGTACTCGAATGGTCGGAGAAAGTAGCTCGACGGCGGCGCATATGCATCGGTAAGGAGACCCATGGCCGATCGACTGTGTAATGAAATCGGCGCACGCCACGTACTCGCGCGATTAAACCGAACCAGCGAGAAAGGTGCCTACACTTAAAACCATTTACGTGTACCGCTCTATCAGATATTACATCTTGAGTTGGCTTACAGTCGCGGCTCGTGAGCGCGTCGAAACGCAACGATGGAAGTTCCACGACTGCTCCGTGGCATCGTTAAATGATGCAAATTGCCTAGATGGGCGCCGCTTTTTGTATACGAGTCGGCTAGGCAGGCGAGAATTTATGGCGTCGAGAATCTGCGATCTCCATCGTTGAAAGGGCTCTTTTGGAATTTTTTATGGGCTTTATGTTTCTACAGAAGTGTGCATCGCGTGGAATAGCGTATTCGATGGGATTGCATACCGTGTGATATTGTACGCCGTGTTTATTTTTATGTTGGCCCTTTTGAAGTTGTATCTGGATAATTGTTGATTTGTGATTTAGGCCGCTTTTCAACGTTGTATAAAATATTTCGTAACCATCATGTCAGTCAAGTGGGTAAAGGGAACAATTATTCGTGTAATGAAAATATATCTGATTTCTCTTTACGCTGTTGTAGTAAAGGGGATAAAGACTTTGGACGTCAGCCAACAAGCGATTCTTTTGTGCCAAGTTCCTCAACCTCATATGCGCATACGTTTTGTTATACATATAACTAAGTTTTCATCGATTTATCAATCTGCCCCGATAATCTATCACTAATTCGTCATAGCTATATCGCTCAAAAGCAATAAATCGTTTTCAAGCATTATTGAACATCGACATCCAACGATTCTGTTTCTTGATGAATTAAAGCGAACATATTTGCTGTCATGTCTCGGCATTAAATTCAGACGAGGAAGAATCTGTCAGCTGTCTAGTTACCTCGATTGACAGAGTACTTATCCAATAATCAAATCGATTGACTTTTTCTCCCCCTGAATAAAACGATTGGATAATTGATATTTGAATCTTATAACAACGCCCCATTACGTAGTCTTGCGAGTTACTCAAAGAACGAATATAACAAATATGAATAGTCGATAAAATTCATAAAAATATTAGATTATATAATATTTTATGACAATCAATACCACGTAAATCTGTGCGGAAAATCATACAGGATCGTTCCAAAAGTACAAAGACTTAACGATTATAAACTTATTCCTCGTACTTATCCCCCGTCATTCGTATCTTCAAGCGTACAGATTCTTCTCCAAATTTACCATCTAACAAATTCATTCATCTCATCTTAACTTTTACAAAACAAAAAGCTCAACAATTATTCCAGAACCGTCAGTGTTAGAAGCGTGTAGACACATGTTTGGATCAACTTCAGATACGCAAATCGTCAAGCTCTCCGCGACGTTCTCGTATTAATCATCGAAGGAAGGCTGCGTGAAAGATTGAGCAGTCACTCCTGCAACCTCGAAACTCTGTGCTCTCTTAGCTCCTCGTCTCTGTTCACACGAAGTCTGGCAAGCATGTTCTTAAAGGCTCATTTTCGCCCCCTTGTGTTTCCTTAAGTTCATCGGTTTCGCTCGTGTATCCTTCCCTCGTCCAATCGGCTGTATGATATGTTTAACGTTGAATGTAATTTGAAGGATAAGCGGCGCACACAGGTTGCTCCTTTGACGTTCAGAAATTATAACCTCGCCAACTTCCAGATTGAAACTACTTTCCCTAGAACGGGGATATACCGTAGTTCCATCGTTCTCTGCCGATCGGTAGCGGCGTTCGACTACACTCCATTATCCGCGCTTCCGTCGACGTTGATTTTTCAGCTGAAACTTTAATCAACGTACTTTTACCGTTCGTAATTATGCTCCGGGAAAACACTCGGCGTACACGTCGTTTTATTCCTGGGATAATCGATTCTCGCTATTCTTTAGTTTACTCTCGTGTCTTGTAACAAGTTTTCGATAATGGCGAGCGAAATAAGTTAACCTGCTTTCAAACGTGAGATATACTTGTTGCTAGTCGCGTTGGATGTTTGGTTTGTGTGGAATATGGGAATTGTTTGAAATTGAAGACGATATTTTTGTGAAATATTCTGATAATGGAACGTATGAGAATTGTTGCGTGCGTTTATTAACAAGTTTGTGTTTTTCTCAACTAAAATTCATAGTCTTCTATTCGTTTCTAATCCTATTCCAGACTTGTTATAGTTTGGAATCTGTGACGCTGGATCTTCCATGATTATGTTATTACTAGTCTGACGATTTTTCTCTGTTTATGAGAAATCACAAAAATCCAGAGGATGCATGTAATGTGTAAAAATGTATAAAATATCCAAAGTAGAATATTTTCTTGTGATTATGTTTAACGAAGAGACAACAAAAATATCTAGCACTCTCTAGTTCCAAATGCATCGTATTATATTCGAGGCATCGGTGTCCACGCTGACGCAGCTCAAACGATATTCCACGGTCGGGAAAGTTCTTGCATCGTAGTCGGTCGCATTAAGCGTTGATCACCGCTATCGTTTTCCAGCTCAGCCAGTTTTAATTGCGCCAAGCCAAGCCACTCTGGCAGAAAAATTCTTGTTAATATAAGGGCAATTGATGGACCGATTAACGGTTCGGCTCGCAACTGGCAAACGGCCCCGGACGATTAACCCCGCGTATATTGAATTCACGGACGTGTAATTCGCACTTTTTACTCGCAATCGTCATTACGTCGTGAAATTCCGGTAATCGGTGCCGATAAGCAACTTCCACCAGATAGCGCGCTAATCGACTCATCGATTTTCGATTCATTGTTCTCTGCTATTTGTTTCGGAACGTGTTGATAATTTTGTAAAACGATCGTCTTACCTCTTCCATTCGGTTTAAGTGACAGTCCTGTAGTTCATTATAGTTTCGGTATATTAAGTTATAGTTCGTTTCAATTTATGTTTATTTCTCGTCGATTCTTTTTTGTGTAAGAATATCGGAAAGAATATTCGAAATCATTTCAATAACAAATACAAGATCAGCACATACAATCTCGCTCTTATTCGAAGGAATTTCCATTTCGAGGAGGAAAACAGGGACTCAATACACGTTTTCTTGAAACTCGTAACCCGCGACAAGTCGGCGAATTCGATCGAGTAAACTTCTCGTCGTTTGACACGAGAAGTCAGGTTCGTATCGCCGGCCATTAAAATATTAATTTCCGGCCGGCACGCGTAAGCAAGCAATTTTTTAAACCACGTGGAACGGTATTCCTCGATTTTTAAAGTAGAATAACGTATTACCAAAGCCAATGGAAAATACCGCTAAAACGAGTCAGGAATTCGATGTACATAAACGCATACAAATTCGTACGTATATCTACACGACTTTTTTCTCCATGTATGGGCACGTTAAACGCTAGAATCGTAACCGACAATAACACAATTTCCGTGGACGCGGAGGAAACGTTACTGTGGAATCAGCCGAATGAGATCTGCGCGTTGTTTACGTTAAACGGTGATAGAGGCGAGCGTAATATTGCCAGGAAATCTAAATTAATTGGGCTTTCTGCAATTTAATACCCGTGGCATATTGATCGGTGGAATCTGCTTCGGGGGATCCGCCGCCTGGTTTACAACGGCGGTCGTGTTTCGTTGATCGAACGCGAATTATCGTTAATCAGTTATCGCCACGCGGAAAAACGTTTCGCGTTCGGTGCACAGGCTGTTCTTTGCCTCGCTTTTGGCTCGCGTGTCTCTTCTACGCGTGAATAAATATCGGCCTTCTCCTGTTACGCTGCTGCCAATTTGTTTTCTATGTATATTAAAAGCTAATCTGTGTCGTTGCACGAGTATGCGTATATATTGATGAAGAGCTTTTGTGGAAAGTAACACGAGACGGTTTTGTAGACAGAGTATTTTTGTTGTTTCGCTAAATTGCCAGTATAAAATGTTTGTGGATCTGTGGATGGAAGATATTGACATCTTTGACATTGACTTATAAATACCTACAACGCGGCAAATTATTACCACAGCTTTTGTGCAATCCTTACGATTGATACATTTCTTCTTATTTGATTGATATATTTCTGCTTATTGATCATGCATAATCTGCGGATTTTCAATATCAAATTTTTCGAGAATGAAATTCTGAACGCTATCTATATGTACATGAGATACCTTGATATTCCTGGAATTTCGATGCTTCGCTATGAGGAACATGTACAAGCGGATCTTTAAACAATTATATCGACGGGAACATCTCATTAAGGATAACAACGTTTTCGTTTTGTTCTGTTTCGGGGGAAAATCTGTACATCATTAGAGATGCAGCGAACAAGCTTGAAAGTGGACATGTTGTTCTGTGAGCCATAAGGTATTCTTCTATATTGCTAATAAACGTAGTTGATATATCAAATACCTTCGAAGGTAAAAGAATTTTTTGACTTTGTAAGTAAATTGAAGTTTCAAATATTTTCGAACTTCTATTCCCACTTTCTTGATTTCCTTCCTCTCTCACCTTTTTTTTTTTAAATAAAGTTTGTAATTTTTATTTTTAATCAGATCACTAAATACAATATAGAAATTTTAGAACGATGCCATTGTAATTTTTAATTATGATTCAAATGCTAGAAAGATATGCATACTAAAAGTGTTAGCAACTTATCAATATTATCTAATAACCTTGTATTCTAAGAATTAACACTTTCGTAGAACAATCTCTTCTTTGTTCTACGTCATTTTGGCGTTGTGCTAAAGGGATGCAATAGTTAACATCTAATTAACCTCGCAAAGGAAAATATATCGAAGAAAGAAAGTATTATATCGTGATGGAAAATGTACAATGAAGTGCCAATCCTGCTATGGAATTTAATTAATCTACTCAGTTTTCCTGGAACTAAAGCTTGTTAACGTAGAAGAAAAGAAAACGAGCGTGAAAAAATCAGATTAAATGTCAAAAGCATATTTATCGACGATTTAAGAGAATTCCACTTTTCGTAAAAATATAATTTAAGAAATATTTTCCTAGTACTAAGAAATTTCGATAGAAAATTTATTCATCAAAGCAATACTACTATTTCACAAAATTACAATGCCTCAAACTTGCATTATATTTGAATACTTTATTCCCGAAGCAACATTCTCATGAATCACCCACATTATAAACTTATGATATTTCATCTAGATTATCACACAATTAACCTAGTTTCCTCTATATAAAGTCCATTCACAAGAGCACGTCAAAGGTATTAAAAGCACATAGTCTTCTCTGAAAAATTATGAAAAAATTCTTACCATCACCCTTCCGATCTATAATGCATTTTACTCTGTTAAGAGTACAAGCAAACAAATCGTATCAAGGACATTAAACGCAAATCGTTCTTACCGAAATAATCAAAAACGTTCGTTTCTTCTAAAAATACTATTTCCACCTTTATAACCTATAAACCTTTTTATTCTCTGCAGCTTAGAAGCAAACAAAAATAGTGACGTAAATTAAAAATATAAAAAAAATTACACAAAATATCGGGGACATAAAGTCGAAGTACCATCAAATGGACGAGGGACCGTGGATAAAAAGCGTAAAGCTAGGTTCGAAATGCGCGACCCTTTCCGTGTTTGCCAATCCGAAATCGCGGACGAGCGATAAACCGGGAATGAAAAAATTCGTTAAACCGTGATATTAAGAGGAAGATATCGGGGTTTTTTACAGTGCGCATTACTCGCGGGCGAGAAGGGGAATGCAAAAACGCACGTGCCTTCCCCTGACCACCCTACAGACTCGGCCAAACCCCTTGCAACCCTCTTCCAACCCCTCGCCGCCGCTCCGGCATTCTTGCGGTAATATGTGTGAAATTGCGAGGGTGCATTTTTAGCTCCACGTTTTGAGATTGCATTCCGAGAATAGCCTCAAATTTTTGCCTCTCCGCGCCGGCAATTTTATTCTCGCCAAGCGTGCCAGTTGCTTCCATGTTCGCCGCGCGTTTCTCATGCGTGGATTTTCTCAAGCGAAACGGCAGGATGAAGCGTTCTTTTTTGCGATGGACACTGGAAAGGGGGAAATGAGCTGGAAAAGAAGAATACATTTTTCGGCTGTATGGCAACGTGACGTGGATCGATACAATTATGTATGTAGTACACGCCTGTTCATAGATACTAGGACACACTCAGCCGATAGAAACCGACAGTATTATTACGTGATTGACGATTTTGAAATTGTACGTTGTAGTTAAAAGAACGAGTGAGTATTAGAAGATTGCGACGAGTTATTATTAATTCACAAATTTTCTACAACGTTGATAAAAACGTTCATTCGACATAATGTTATTCAATTCAAGCGTTAATACGTTACAGACGAGCCAGTCGTTTCGCTTTATCTAGGGAAACGCCGTAGCACGTCCTTTGAAAGTGCGCGTACAGCGCAATGATGTCCATATTCGTGCTTACATTAAAGATTGCAATCTTTATTATGACGTTGCCGCCATAAACTCTCGTAATAACAGTTTCCTGTGCGCGTAAGTGAAGCCGTCGACCCATTTTCACTTCGTTTCCGCGGGTTTTACTTTTCGCCGCTTTAATTTTTCGTGTTACGACCATGGTCATTTCGTCGACTTTTCATTTCCACTACTTTTCTTTTTCCTTATTTTCTTCTCTATGGACATATGCAACCTCTCAATGACCGATGGTTGTATATCGAATAATATATCAAAACACGCATCTACTGTAGCCATAGCCTAACGTGCAACGATAAAAATACGGGAGAAACAAACTGGTAGACGTTGAAAATACGTCAAAGTACCATTTAAACATAAAAGTTATCAGTACGCGAGTTGTTGAGGAGTCGGCACGAGCAATTAATTCTCAATACAGAGTAAAAGAATGGCGCCATAAAAAGTAGCGTTGAATATTTTCTTTCTTCTCTTCCTTCTATATTTCTTTCATTTCCCCGCGAATCTTTGTCATAAGATCTCATCGCGTCGACGATGAAAAATTTTGCAGTCACAACAGGTAACGCGTTCATTTCCGTGCTAAAACGTTCGAGATGAAAAGGATTTTATTACCCAGGTCACTTTATATTAATGACAAATTTAAATAGAACGCGTATAAAATAACGTGGCGTATAATGAGCGGGCAGAAAAACGAAATCACGCTCGATATGTACCAGCGAATTAATCCGACCTGGTCGAGTATCGTAATAAGTACCATAATTTAAATTCTATTTGAACCGTTTGCGTGCAACTGGGCAAAGCGACTCTGACTTCGATATTCAAACTGGCTAAATGGCGCAAGACGCGAGCAAAAATGAAAAAAAAAAAAGAACAAAATATATAGATTTTCGTAGATATTGAGAGACTCTCGTAGAAGCTTCACGAACCTCGTTCTACTCGCTAATATTAATAAGTTATCGCTAAGCGAGTCGCGTCATGCAAACTATAACAAATGAACATTTGCTAAATGAAACGAGATATCGTGAAGCTTACGTGGTTACTGCATATATTTTATTTAAAAAACAGTTTATGTGTAGTATCTATATGAAGTATTTTTAAATACAGTAGATTTGTAGTAGAACTTTACGGTTGTCGAGTAGACTAGTCAAATAATGTATGAAGTGCATTACGGATGCCTTTTTCACTGGTCGAAACCCAAACGTAATTGCCCGTACTTAATTCTTAATTCTACGACTAAAGGAGTGTCTGACCAAGAAATTAGTCGGCCAAGCACGTCCCTTGTATCTGCAACAAAATTACCGCATTAACGCGAACACGCTAAAACATCACCATACTATACAAATCTTAAAAGAGAAAGGAAGGAAGAAAGAAGAACTAAAGAGAAAATCAACGAATAGATAGAAAGGGAAACAATGAATGTGCGTATCCGTCGAAGCAGGAAGTTCGTTCGTCTTTCAGGTGGACGCGATGAAATCGTGCTCGACAAACCGTGAACACCAGCTTCTCTCTGTAGCTTTTTCAGCGAAGGCCGTGGACGACGAAGGGTGAAACACGCCGAAGCAAACCCGTTCAGGATAAAACAGTCCGGCCGCGTGCAACGGTTTCTGAATGCGCACGCCAGGCAAACATGGCCGCCGAGGCTAACGGCGCGCACGCAATGTGCGCAACGACGTGAGCCGAGCCTTTTCACGTGCCGATACGTGCGTTTGAACGATCGCAATGAATCGGGTTCAAGTTTCAAGCTCGAATACTCGTTGGTCACGAGCTGCATCGAGTTGCGTCGAGTTACGGCGAAAAAAACGCGGCGATTTTCGAATTCGAGCCAGAGAAAAATGGAAACGTAAAATAGAGAGAGATGGGAAGAGAGAGAATAGCCGAGTGAAACGATGGAGTTCAATAGAGAGACGGGGTTTTGATCTCTGCTCGTCAACGATGAAACATTAATTTCTACGGTGTTCGTATTTTTTTTCGAATTGTTGACGGATGCGAGTTCCACTGTTTGAACAGCGTTATTGATAGCGGGCGAACGTGCCTGCCGAGCGATCTCCTTCGTTGTTGTTTCATCGTATATATCGACATCGCCGGAATTTTCCTTTCATTGCAACCGATTGATAAACCCTTCACGACGAGGCAAAGAGAGTACACGAATTACCTGCTGATTGCACATTTTCTTCGCTCGATGCAAATCAATGCATCCTTTTCGATTTCAAGTTTGAATAATTCTTTAAAGGCCAACATTCGGATCTCTTCACTTCCGAGTTCTTTGGAAATAGACAATTATGAAAAGAATTATATCGTACGGATGAAAATTTTGCGATACCAGTTAGTTATATTTGTTGAGAATTGTGGATCTTTGAAGCCGAAATAATGTTATAGAAACACTAAATTTATACTGAGGATTAATATTAAAATAGTAATATATTTATTTCATGGACGATTTCTTATATATTCATCGATACACATTTGCACGCGTCTCAGTACTTTCTTCTATACCGGACTGTTAACCGACTGAACAGTTTACATTCATCTGTTTTCGAGACGCCGCGCACACACATACCTTCACACATTGATATTCACATACAAGTATCTCTACTACGCATTTAACCCAGTCCAGCACAGAAAATTATACATATCTCAACAATATTTATCTTAGATACTAAGATATTTATATAGCAAATATTTCGTATACCTTGTTGCATCGTAAGTCGTTTTCTATTATAAAGAATTCGATTTGGTTTATTAATATGGAGCCAAAAAGTGCTTCGCGAGGTTCCAGGTTGTCAACTTCTGTTCTAAAACGATATTCCCTTCTTGCTTTTCGGCTTCACCGCTTAATCAATTTCTTTTTCTTTCTATCGTACATTTTCTCCTCTGATCCCATATAGTCCCCCGACGTATCTTTGTTTACCTCGCCACTTTTATTCTTATCTATCCTCGCGTGCAATTTCCATTCCGCACGCTACCCCCTTCCTCCAATCCGGTTTGTTTACGCGCGCACGTCTCCTTTCGCGATCTCGAGTGGATGGACGGCGAACAGCTCCCGCGGGTGCAATTGTCGCGGCACAAATTACCGTGGCTCGACATCGTCTGGGTCAGAACCTTCCTAGAACCGAGTCCCACGCCACTTGTCAAAGGCACTATTCGCGCGTGCCGATTCTTTTCGTTGCTCGTTCTCCACTCCCTGCTTTTTCATCGAGTCGTTGCTCCGTGAAAATGGAATCCTGCGGTCATAGCGCCGAGTTCCAGTCGATGAAACGTGAATTTCTTTTGTGTTTACTCGTGGTGAGTAATGGATGTCGTGAAATTTAAGTTTGAGGATCGCTAGCTGTAAGTGTGAATTTTCCTCTTAACAATAACATCCATTTGTTTAAGTTCTAGATAGAACGTTATTACGATACGCATAAAGATACTCGAACTATTTTTTAAACGAGTACTTTAATAATAAAACTTGAAGAAAAATTCCGTTGGAGGAAATCAATAGGTACCTTCGAACACTGCGTTTAAAAAGTTCTAAAAAAGGCGAGTATTCGAATCTCTTTGAAAATGTTCGATAACGAAAAGGAATCGTCTTTGGAAATATTCAAAGAGCAAAGGAACTTACAAAATATGACTTCGCTATTGGCTTAGCAGCCTACGTTTTTTAATACAATAACTTCATTTAGACGTTTTGGCATGTATTAAATAATTTAAAATTTGACGCATAGAAAATAAAGAGTCGTTGTTCGATCCAAGATATTGACAAGTTAGATGACAAGTTAAGTCGTCTTTCCAGGTTAACGAATTAAAACAAAGCGAAACACGACGTTAACCGAGCGCGTTCGAGATTTAAATTGAAAACCTATTCAGTGCCAGAAATCTATCAAGAGCGATTTAATACGCGCCCATACGATACAACGGCGGCTCTGAAACACTTCACGGACGTGCATCTTCAATTGACTGTCTCGGAGGTAGACGTAGGTAAACGGCACGGTAGATAGAGCCACTGTATGTCTATCTGTTAATGGCATCGTCAAAGTGACATTAAAGGAAATTGATACGCTCTGTACTATAGGGTGAGAGAGGCTTCGAAGTAAGGGACGCGAGAGGCTTAATCGTCCACACGGCCTCCCAGAGTTCTCTCTTTCGAGCTGAGCTTCGAGAAATACGACGACCTGTCACGAAGTACCCGGAACTTCTACCTTCTATTGCTGCACGATATATCCTACACTTTACATGCATCTTCCGTTTTGATTGTATACGCGCGAAGCTTCAACCGGAGGCCTCTTGACTTTCTACGGGGTTGCGACTTCTTAAATGTTAAAGATATTAGTGAATATTATAATTTTGATCGCTTACGCGTATATCCTTTTTAAATTACAGAGGGACACTATATTCATTTATTTAAAACACGTTAATATTTGTGGAAATAAATTTAACGAAGCGTCTCGTTGTATTGTTCCGTTTTGTGTGAAATATGGAAAATTGTAAAATTGTGGAGAACTAGACAGTCAAATCGATACATATGGAAAAGCTTTGTTTGCATTTACCATCGATATTTAATATTCTATATTGATATCCGTATAAATTCAATCTCTACACGACATTTCATACGATTGCCTAATATTATTTTGTCATAGATCACATACCCAAAGTACATGTCACGAACAACGTTGGAAAAACGTGGAAAGTTACAACGATACGAATCCAATGAACGTTAGTACCATTATCCAGCTTGCTCCCGCGAAGGGTGACGAAAAAGTTCTAGTAATTAATTAGTTCCTGTAACGAACGACTTGGTGCAAGGGAGTTAACAAGAATTATGTGTCCTCTGCTTTCGGAAGCTTACTAATTGGATCTCATAATGAAACCGAGCGAGATGATAAATTGTATAGGTTCGTTAAGCAGCTAGTATTTTCATAGTAGATAATAACTGTTCGCGGTTTACGAGCGCGGTATCGTTCTTTTCCTTTTTTCCCTCTTATCTCTGTGATAGAGACTCGCGATATACGGTTTTCTTCTTTTTCCTTTTTTTCCATTCTCTCCGCGTCTTTTTGCGTCGACGTTTTACTTCGCGGCGGAATATGCAAGTTGCCGCGACTTTAAGCACCTAAATCTTGTTTCTTGCGTGCAACATATTACGAAAGTTTGATATTACAGGGATATAAGATGCTCGAGAGAGTTTGCCCGCGTCTTTCTGTCAGCTACCCCAACGTCTGCCGATACGCGTCCTGTTTGCCTTCAATGGCAGAAGTGGAGCGTATTGACGACGAGGAAATGTTGACCGTGTTCATGTCGAAACTTTCTTGTAGTTACGTACAAGAATGCGAACGAGAGTTGACAACTTTATTTTTGTCATATGTTCACAATTATGATATTAATTCCGTGGATGTGTTTTTCCAAAGTTTGTAATTATGTAACTTTTGTACGATAGTGCTGATATTATTAGATATTAGTTTCATGGCATTGTTGAGATTAATTTATTCAATCGGTAGAATAATATTTTTAACTAATCGTACATTAAACAAATTTTATAATTTTTCAAATTAAATCATACTCTTCGAATAAGAGTAGCTTGCCTAAACTCGTCAATCCAATTCTCAATAATAATAAATTCTCGAAAACGAACAGTATCAGAACGCATTACTTATCTTTAATTTCTCAACAAGAGTTCACTGAAACCACTAAACAAGGCGTAAATACAATTCCAAAATAACCGATAAAAAGTCCATTTGGAATTCCTCTGAACGTCTAAATCTTTTCGAACTTTGTATCACCTGGCTCATACTTCTGACACACTAATCTAGGTGACAAAAAATTATACGCCGATTCTGTGTTGGCTAACCGCATATAATACAGCACAATCATTAACACCGATACGAGAGAACGCGTAAAGACAGAGGGAGACGTAATGAACAAAATCGCCGCCAGTGCATACCAATTTCGAATCCGGACAAGGGGCAGCCAGAAGGGATGAGAGCTTGTGCGCGTGGACGATCGGCGAGCGATCGAAACAGCCGGCATCGAACAATGGCCATTGTACCCAGGAATCCAGGAATTAGTCGTGAGCGGGTCCGCACGTTGGGCCTGTTTCAAGGATCACGGCGCGGCGATCGCGTCAAAAGGCTTAATCGCAACGCCGTCAAAACGAACGGCGCTGTCGTCGCGTATTATCCTGAATCCCCGGCGCTCTTGGATCGGATAGAGTCCATTGTCACGCAGTCGTATGTTACTATGGTTATATTTTGATGTAATGGCGTATAGTGTGTTACGCGTCTGCGTTTGGGACAATGTGTGCACGCGCTGTTTGATCTTCGTCCACGGTGTCTGCATTTGGAGTGGTGTATTGGCTGATTCGGTAATTAATTGGTAGCTGAATATAGTGTTAGAAGCGTTTGACAATGTTTTTTTAAAAGGAGGATCGTATTTGTTATTAGAGGCGCGAAGGAAACGTTTAGGTGCTAGAAAATTTAGTTGATGACATTTCTATTTCTTTGTCGGTAGTCTATGAAGGTTTAATTTAAGATATAATTTGGGGAGATTCAAACGAAGCATCGCTTATTCCTAGGTCACCCTATACTTCACTCTGTGCTTCTATTTCCACGCCACCTTTACTTTTAAAACTTTAATGCACCAATCTTATGCAACACACGTATATTAACTGGACCATTCTGTATAGACCATTTGCAGCTACGTGCACAGTCGCGATCTTGCGACAGAAGTGCAAAGTGAACTCGGGTGGAGAATCAGAGTGAGCGTCGTAGAGCAACCGTTCTCTTGGTAGCAAGACAAGGACACTGATACGAGACAGACAACGTACAGGACAACGTGCATGTTCGCCTGGCTCGTGTATACGCGAGGGCCCGTCTAAAGCAGCGCCTATCAATGCCACTTGTGCGACAATATGACAATGAACGGCCATAGCACGGCTCGACTAATACGAAAGGAGGCCGATACCGAAAGGTATATTACGAACTCGATTGAATGTGCTCGTTGCGAGCGATTATTAATATCGGTGCACTTCCAGAGACGGGTTTATCGCTTTTGCCTCGATCGAATCACGTTGAATCGAACATTACGCTTGAATGGCACCCGTGAACGACAACGTCGAGAAGATCGTCCATCGTCTTCTCGTTTCTTCCAACAATAACGTGTTGTACAGCGATGATCGTCGAGCGAAACAGAAGGCGCGGGTTGGCGAAGAGAGGAGGTCGCGACGATTATTCGAGAAACTTCTGGCAGATCGATGAGGGTTCACGGCGGTGCGGTGGTTGCTCGCGCTCGTTTTTAACGGGCCACGAAAAGCACCCAGGCTGACGTTAATTGTATCGTTTTTGAACGATCGAGTCTGTGGAAGGGAGAAGGGAGCTCCTTTCAGGGATCCGCGTGGCTATGTTGCGAACAGAGACGCGTAGACTGAATTTAAGGGCGACGCTCGTTACCCGTTTCCCTGATTTCGCTCGACCGTTTCGAGTCAAGGAAGTCTTCGATCACTCGTTAAGCGGACCTCTCGTTATTAATTATCGAGGAAGAGCAAAATTCTTCATCGAGTGTTTCGTTCATCTTTTCTTTTTTATCCCCTGCTTCTTGGACAACGAGGATAGTCGATTCGTTCTCAAAGAAAATTGCGATATTTTGCGTGGGTCACTTTTAGATTTGCCAATCAATCGTTAAAGAATCCTTGGGAAGCAGTTTTTAAAAGTATAAATTATATTAGTTCTATGTATCGATATATGTATAATAGACTAAGTAAGAAAAAATACGTTGGATCGTACTTTCGCAAAAAATGGCAACCACGATGAAAATAGCGAATCGAGCTACGCGAAATTCCACTCGAATCGATGACAGTGTGTTTTTAAATGTATATGAAAACGGTGCAGGTACTAGTACTACTCGTGGCCGGGAATCATTGCTACAACAGCGGAAACAATTTTTCGACGAAATTTTTCGAGGTTTGGGAGTTTACGAGTGTTCGCGTGCTACTAGTCACGCAAAAGCAAATACCGGTCCCCATTTCTCGCGATGAATCGCAACATTCGCTTAACTTTTCACTGCGATCGTCGTTCTCTTTCGAAAATTGTCGCTAGACGAAGATTTTCCGAACAATAAACAATTAATTAGTTAGGATCAAGATGCGAGAAGAATGTAATGTCTTTTGAGGTTAGGAATATTGCGAATATAACCATACTTTACGTACATCTATACTTGTAAACACGTCAAAAAGCTTGACACGAAAAGTATGATAGAAACTTGCTATTATTTTTGCATCCGAGTCGACGTTAATGTCTACAGGTCGCAAAAGAGATGTTTTTCCGGGAAACGTCTCTATGCTGAAGGAAGGCTGTATGTGTCTGGGGCAATTTTCCCTGCACGCTTGGTCGAAACGTTTGGGCGACTCGCGCGCAAATCACGAGGACGAAAGCGTCGCGCGTTGTGTACATTTGCTTGCACGGTGTGTCGGTGGCCGAGCACGCGTGTGTCGCCACCTCTGTTTGGACAGCGCGATAACATCGTTAAACTTTTTGTCGTGCCGCTTGACGAGCGTGACAGCCGGACCGCACGAGTAAACTCGATTTCAGAAACAATAAGATTTATTTTTCCGCGCGTGTGGAACGTACAATGCGAACCCCGATGTATCTATGTGTGGTCCTTGTCGGTTATTTGTGGTCGGTGTCCATCTCGTGTGTGAACGTGTACCAAGCGGTTCCAAGCAAGCGACCATGCTAGCGGATGTGTTCTTTAGGTTACGATAAACGTATTGGAATCGTCGTGTTTATTGTTCGTACCTAAACGTGCATGGTACTGCAGATGCGCGAAGATAGAGACTGACGATAAAATTGCGTTTAAAATTTCGTTTTTTTGAACTTTATCACTTTAAATGCTTTATCGCGTGTACACGATGGATCATGTGTTTTTCGTAGACCAGATGAAACGAACAGATATTCTTCCAGCTTCAATTTGTACAACATTAATCTTGCGAAGGATATTATTGGAAGAGAAGCAAAACTATCTATCTACCTTCTCATCTCTAACTGATTTTAAAGTTTCAGGAAGAATGACCCCGCCAAATGTAAGTAGGATTTTTGTACCCTAACCTATATTCTTGCTATATATTAATTATAGTAAACTCGATTTTAAATTTGATTTATCATAACTCAATCAAGACTGTTAATCATAAACATTGTCCTCGTTTGAGGCTTTTACACGTTTTTAACTATAATAGTATCCTAAATTTTTACAAACGGGATATAACTATATTGTACAATGAGGTCTTACATTGGCGTAAATATTACCTAGTTATTGTGTCTACATACGGTAGAATTAATATTGATATAACAAGTATTGTATATAAAGTACAAAGAATGAAAATATGAAAATTCAATGATAAGAGTGGTCTAAATTACCATTGATTGAGAATAACGTTGCTAATTTCACGCATTCTCGTATATTGTGTTTCGAATCGAAGTTAATTAATTTGTGTATGGTAAAATATTTATCGTATCACCTACGATCGATTACTTGTTTAATTAGATGAAATTTTGTTTGAGCTTACCTCCTCCCATTACTCCCAATTTTCCAGTAAGCGTAGTAAGTCAAGCAAGCCAAACAACGAACGCTGTAAACGTTTGTAATTGAAAAAGTAATTAATTACATTGAATCTGTTCATCGGTTCTTCTTTATTATTAGCTTTCACACGTACCACTATTATTATACTGCTCATCCAGAATCATTGCTGCATCTGTGATCAAAGTTAAATTGCTTTAAATGCATTTAAATAGTTGTACGTGTATGTAGCAAGATTAAAATACACAAGTTACAGAACAGATATAATGAAAATTATATCTTTTAAGAAGGACTATATGCTTCACCTACTTCGAAAAAAAGATGTAAAATGAAATTAACATTTATCGGTGATTTGCGTTATAGGGAATTAATATTTTCCTTTTATGAAAATAAATTTCTCTTACAAAATATGGACACTAAGTTCCCAAACTTTTGTCACTAAATTAACCTTAATCGCATTCTGTACCTAAAATTAAAAGAAGTGCTTGGTGACTGATGAACAGTTTCGAACGACTGCCCTCGTTCATAGCCATTTCTGAAAAACGTGAAGAATAGTGGGCACTTTCGTGGCAGACGTTATCTCGTCGCTGCTAGCAGCGAATTGGCCAAGTTTGGTAATACGATGATAAACAGAAACTGGAAAGGGTGCGCATTGTCGGGCTGCAAAATATCGCCACACATCATCCTCGGCTGTCTACGTCGTCTGCGGAACTCCCAAACGGTCGGGAAAAGTCTTCACCTTTCCCCGGGGTCGTTCGAACTCCTTCGTCCAACTTATCCAATACATATTTTTCTTTTCAATAAGGGTACATCGTCTTGTCGAGAACGTAAATGGACTTCCGGTGATATGATTTTTCCTGTGAAGTTTGGTGACGGTGATCGTTACTCTATCGTCGAATTTGAAATTAAGTCTGTTCCTAAGTTAGTAGTTACAGGTTAGCATTTTTATATCTTAGGAAACTTTAATAGAAACTAATCTAAAATCTACTTCAATAAAACTTCGTGAAACTTATTAAATACATCATGTTCGAATACTTCATCTCTTTGCAAAAGACAGAACAGTCGAATGTTCCTTTCATTACCACAATATCGATCGGCAATAAAATTTTTAGTTTAGCAAGCTCCTTATCACTTAGTGTTATTTGTGTCCTAAAAAGGGACGTAGGACATCATGCGATAATGCAGAAACTAATAAATAGAGTTGCCCAATTAAATTCATTTACTCCATTTTATCCATCCGAAAGAGATCTACTTCACAATTTATTACTAGCTATGAGCTACGCCATAGAAGGGATTGAGATCCAAGAGGTTCCATAAATTCTCCTTCGGCGCTATAAAATCCAAGAATTAATAGGATATTTCCACAAAATTAAAATGCTCGACAGATCCATTGTCTTGCAACGATATCCACAAGATCGTGCTAATAAAATGTCAGACGACGCGACAAGCAACGAGACAGGCAAATATCATCATCTATAGCAAGTATCGAACATCTACGTATAAGCCCATAAACAAGATGATACTATCTAGGTGTAACGATGTTTCCAACAAAATTAGAGGGAAACTGCAAACAACCTCGTCTCGGTTCTCTCGCCCGTCCGTCCCCGTTTAACCTCACACTCGTACATTGCCTCGTTTCTTCCCACCCTAACCTCTACCACGGTTTTCCCTCCCCTGGCGGCAACCAGTTCGCGCAGAACACCACGACAACCCTTCATTCGACTCGTTAGGGCGGCTGGAAACACGATACCAAACAGTAATGAAAAGCCTATCCTCCACTCGGTTTCTCCTAGAGCTGTTTATGCTTGCACCGATCCTATGCATAATGCACTCACACGCGTACTGTCGTTAGCTGGGCCGAATTATCGGCGGCTGTGTATGACAGATAAAGCGACCTTTCCTAAATGAGCAACGTCGGCTCGTTGTTTATTCGATTATAGGCTTAATCGTCGCCTGTCGACCCAGCCTGAAACGTCTTTGTGCGTTGCGACGACAACTAGCTGAATGAGGGACGAATGAGAGCTACGGGGCAAATTAAATATCGAAACGTGAATTCGATGCGAATGTGTTAGTTCACGGGGGTGTGCGCGTGTGTAACGTTTCGCGTCAGCCGAGGGATTGTAGATTGTAGCCCGGTTGGGTAATCTGAGTTTGTTATCAAATTGGAAGAACGTATGGTGTCGTATGATGAATCGCAGGGAAGAGGGAAGAGTATTCGGTTGCAAAGCTTATGAAGGTTTGCATTGAATGTTGTTTAATGGAAGTAGGCGTAAAGGGATTGTCGATGATCGAATTTGGATGGATCAGGTTCGGATAGTTTGTTGCATCGAGCTGTGATAATTGGCTACGTTATGCGAATCGTCGATTGGTTTGCTTCTGGTAGATTCAATACTTTAACGTTATCAGTGAATGCTAGCAATGAATTAATTGTAAGCTGTGGTTCATGTCATTGATTTCTTTCTTATCATAATTTTTTGTTGAATAAGATAATCAAATGAGTTGTAACGTGAAAATATTATTGTAAAGTTTGCTAGTGTTACGTGAAGATATTTGTTAATATTGGCAACTTGTCACTTATGATTGGTAAAATTGCAATAATAATATCAGTACAATTGCGTAAGACAGCTCAGATAACTTATGTTTTCTGTGCGATAACTAACTACGATCGCCAACGTAAACAAACTATATAATCCACTATTCAGAATTCGCACATATCTCGATGGCAGTGGGTTCTCGATTACTATTTGCCTCGCTTTTAAGCATCGGTCTGCATATTTAATGAAATGTCATCCGCATCGAGCTGCAGCTACTTATGCCTACTCCTGGACTCTACTCGAACTTTGATGTAGTGACTCTTCCGTAGAATGCTCATTGTTCTATTGTCACTTTGTTGACCGGTGACGTAGTGCTACGTCACGCGAGAACCATATGTTGTTTACCGTGGATGCTGCACTACGTCATTCCCGGAAATCGATATGTTTACCAGTGCCATTCGTATTGTATTACCGGCGTATAGAGTGGAATAATAACGTGCCTGCCGTCAATCATCGATACCGACGTACTTGCGGAATCTGCATATGTAGCTAAAATTTTGTCACGTGAAAGCTTTACGATTTCGTGGGATTCAGGCTGCTAGAGATATACCACGATACGGTTTAAACGTTAAAAGATTAACGTCACTGACAGGAATATTCATTAAAGGATTCAATTGATTGATTTGAAAGTTTCTAACATAGGTCAGGATTGATAAATGTAAAATATCAACTTTCGTTCTAGTATTATTCTGTTTCAAACGTTGTAGCAACATAGATCTCTTCCCTTTAGGTTCTTTACGATGGAAAATTTTTAATTTAGCTTTAAACTGATCAATGTGAATTATTAATTCTACTCTTAGTATTCTATTTCAAGCGTTATGTCTCTTGGAAACATTGACTTTTTTAGCAACGATAAATATAGCTTAGTTACTCAGGTATGAAATGAACGTGTTGAAAACGTTTATATTTGGTAGCGTTATAACAATATGAAATTTACGAATACACAGAAACCTGAATTCTGAATATTATAACATATTCTAATTCCCAATTGTGTATTATCTAAATATCAATTCGTGACACAATTCTTCTCTTGTATTTGACATTGGTTTTCTTTAATCTAAGTGTCGAAGACAGTGACAAATTTTTGTGCTGGAAACTGTCGCCACCTACACAAAGAACATACTGTTTTCGATCAGACTGATCGACTCATTTCCTAGAATTTGCTTCTTCGAAAACTCGATAATTTTTCGTATAAAACGAGGAGAAATCTGAAATCAGAAGATGGGTCCCTCTGCGACGGAAGCTCGATAACAAAACCGAACTTTGGCCATTCGTATACCTCCGCGTTGAAATATCGAGTCTTCGGATAAAAATCGTAAACGACCTCTCTTCGAACGTTTCCGAACTGTTCGATTCGAATAGCAGCGACGAAACTTATTTTCCGGTTTTTAATCGCGCAGGATGTTCCGCGGGTATATAACTTAGGAAGTTCATTTTATCCTTCGTGGAAGGGATGAAATAAATCTCTTTGATCCTTTCGCCGCGTACACTGCTTTACTGACTGTTTCCTCGTTCGTCTCGTGAACCAAGTTTCCAGCAACTTGTAACTTCGACCTGGAATGTAATAACGAAAGGTCTCTTTCGAATTGCCTTGGTTATTAAACGTTACCCCCTTGATCGACGCGATAACTAGTCACGGTATCGTAAAAATGCTAAACGTGGTAATTGCTAATAAAAATGCTGAATAGAGTAAGTGGTGTTGTAATAAATACCAATGTACGAAATTTTATTATCGGGGCTTGAGTCATAGATGAATGTGGATGAAGAAGTAGGTTTTTGCAATTACGATTCCTTTCGTTTCCATAGAATTGCATCGAAGAAAGATTGCTTCGTGAACTTTTTCACATTTTTCCGTTTAGGATGTAAATGGAACGTTAACACTAGAACTACTACACCAGTCAATTTGACTGGTTTGACAAGGCTACTTATACCAATACCAGTTAAAATGACTGGTACTTGTCAAAGCGTAAAAGGGTCCTGCAATCTGTTTATCGATCCCCAATTAACCAGTTTTCTCGTTTTGTACAACTTTCCACATGTTTTTACAATTTTTACTGCCTATCGTTCGATATGACGATATCAGTTATCAGGAAAATTCCGGATCGATCGCTAGATCGCTAGATGCTAACGCTAGAAACACCACACCAATCAAAATAACTAGTTCTACAATTTCTTAAATGTTTCAACCCTCGTTTAGGGATCATGCTCCTAGATGGATTAATAATACCAAAAATGTACTACATAACATGGAATTGCTTCTGTAAGAAAGTAATAAATCAATAAATATAAAAATATTCTGTTGCTACGTACTGTTTAAAGACCAGTCATGTTGACTGGTTTTGGTAGAAATAGCTTCGTGTTAACTATCGGTAGTTCTAATGTTAACCGGTAATTTGTTTCTTAAGAATCGAAATAATATCCTACATTTCCGTCTCTAATACTGTCTTTGCAATGATTTGTATTATAAATTTCATACATTTATTACGTGTACATACATTTAAAGTTATGTATAAGCAAACATTTTCCTCCCTTCTTGGCGATACAGTGTTGAAGGGTAGACGCCTAATCGTGGTTATGCTCGCGCGTTGTAAACTTCCGTCGTTGCGATAGAAGTGCTTGGACGACATGATCGATGACGAGCAGTGTCAAATGCGAAGGGGACTGAAATTTCTTAAGTTCCATCTCTTTAGATGGAGGACAACACAGTATAACTCATCGTCAGTGACGAGCGGTCATCGTTCACTTAAAGGCTAATCGAATTACATGTCCGATCACATTACTGTTATCCGATATTCATCATGTTACACATTGTATACATTGGCAAAACTTCAGGTGGATTTACATTGCTTATGTTACTGGCCAGTCACCTTTAATATAAATCTATTGATAAAATCTTAAATAGTTTCATTTACAATTGGAAATTCAGATACTAAGTGAATCTCTCAGAACTCATACTGATTAATTCAACTTTTGTAAATTTTTCAATTTTACTAGCCAGAAACATAATCATTGTTCAACTTCTCAAAAATCGTAACGATCACTTTCGCGAGTTTATTTGTCGAAAGAGGATCGTGCATATAGCAGTAAATGTCACTGTGGAGTTGAAAGAGTAATGTTTGCAATGTCGCCACTTTTTCTACTGTTCAATATACACAGTTGATCGAGGCGTGGCTTCTAATAAGCAGCTTCCAACAGTAACAACCTTGCCTCAACTCTCTAACTCCCATTACAATGCGTTCGAGGTGTCGAAGCAACGTCATGATGGCGCGTTAAATGAAGCGAGCCGGCTGGTTCTTTCGCAGCTTTTAAATTGTCTTTTGGTATACGTGCGCGTCCGCGGACAGGGATTTATTAGTATTTACGCTGGGGAATATGCAAAGCAGTCGACGACGGTTCTCGAGACTCTTCTTCGAGGAGGTTGCAACGCGACGCGAGCTGCGTGTGTCGGCGTCGTAATTAATTCGTTTGATTTATACCGGCAAAGGACTCGGCATGCTAATTCGTATTTACTTATTAACGCCGTCAGTGAACGGGACTGGCCCATATTGTTTTACCGGCTGGCTGAAAGCGTCGACAGGCTGGACCAGCAGCCCTCTGCTACGTCCACCCTCTCGTCTCACCCTTTTCTCACCCTTCCACCACGCTCTCCCGGCACGCAACTTCGCCCGCAGCCCGAGTTCGCAACAAAGGACACCAAATAGTCGAGTGGGTGTGCCAACGAGCGCGGGAGACACAGTCGATAATTAAAGTAGCTCCTTTGTTCGACTTAGATCGATAGGTTCTTTGACGATGGCTAGCAATCGATGGCGAACATTCTACGAAAGGGAAAGAAAACTATCCGTCTTCCATGTTTCCCATCCGGTCTCTTCCTGATGCTACGTCCGTAACGTATTTCCCGACATAGTGGAACTATATATGTAGTTCGCCTCCTGTTTATGGTTGCCCAACCTTTATTTGTCTTTTTGCGCCGCTCCGTGAGTACCGATGTAATCTCCTGGACAACTGGGTAGCTGTTGCTTACACATCTATATACAGGGTGAACCTCTGGCTAGCTAAGTCAAAAGCAGTAACAGTGTATGGCAGGCTTTTATTTTTTATTTTATACGCGGGATGTTACATTTAAGTGAAAACAATGGAGTATCTCGTAATGGATTGAAGTTATTGAAAAAAAAAAAAAAAATAAAATGTACTGTTTGATATAGGAGGGAACATTGTGAGCATCGCTGCTGCGATATTGCATTTAAGTTAGCTACAAGGAAGATCACCCTATATATGTAGGAACTTTCTAAAGAAATGTTTCCTCGATTCCGTCTTTTCGTCTAGTTTCTTGTAACCTTACGATGCTTTAGTGTTGTTTTTCTTTTAGTTCGTAGTTTTGTGTCCTTCTTTTTCTCCTTTTTTTTTTTTTTTTGTTTACTGCTCGCATGTAGTTGTTTTCTAAGACAACAGTGAAGCAGTGACGATTTCTTGGAAGATGGGTAAAGAGATTTGATAGAGTTGCTTGTACCAGAAGCATTGAATGGTGTGTTGGTGAATTTTGACCGCAACAACGGACCGAAATTTTTATTCGAATTTTATTTCAAACCTCGAACTGTTCTAGCCCTTTCATTTAAAAAACAAAAAATGCTTTCTATTTAAAAAATATAAAACCTAGTGAACTACACCGCTATGACTACACCGATTGTGTTTTAGGAACGCAATATACAAGATGATTTTCACAACTGGATCAAGCTATGTAAACCTTTTTATTTAGTAAATATAGTTAGAACCCGACGAAACTCGCGTATAACGATTGTATTTTAACAATACAATATGTACCTATACAGAATGATTTTTCCAATTGGGTCACGCTATATATTCGTATTCCGAGCGAAATAGTAACAAACACAAAAAGGATAAACGGAAAGGTAAATTTCGCGCTGTTTAACGGAGATTAAAACTTTTTATAAGATATAAAATTTGATAATATCGGCGCAGGAAAAATCGTGGTAGTTCATTTCATGAATGTCGTCGATTTCACGGGAATTGAACGTGTCGGGCATGAGCTTAACTTTCATTGCGTTAACGGGGCCTGCGTCATGTGGAATGAATTGCAAAATGATTTTCCAACAGGGAAGCGCCGCGCTACGAATGGTTTATATGCAAAATAGTTTATGATTGCTACGGGTCTACGGTTAGCTAAAATAGATTAACGTCGTTGTACATTAGTTAATGCCGGTGCCGTGCAGCGATGACGTTTAATATTGACGGGGATATCGTTCCGATATGCAAACGATAAAATTTGACCGGAACCAGGGTGAAATCCGATGACGGGGATGCGTGGGCGAGCTACGCGCAATTTATACCAACGCGACGTGATGGTATACAACGAAAGTTGGAAGAATGCCGCCGCGCAGTCTTTCAGAGCGATGGAAATTAATTGATTCTATTATATCACGGCATCATTTAAATAATTTCGACGTGTTCGTGTTCGTGTTCGTATTCGTAACTTGTTCGATGATGAATTTTATTCGTGTGTTTGAATGGATTTTGTTGTCGCGTTGGTCGATCGGGAATAGAGTAAATAAGATTGTGTTTTATGAATTCTTAGAACTTTTGAAAATTTGGCATTATGCATTATTTCTTTTATTTCTCCTGACTCAACCACTGTGAACATTCGATATATTCATTAAATCGTGTAATAAAAATACTTGTTAGTAAACGTACAAACTTGGTTGAAAAAACGTGAGAAAACGTGAACCCTTTCCCGAAACGTGAAAGAAATCGAACATCGGCATTTTTTCACCCCTTTTTTTCAACATGCATCTTCGGTACTTGCAAACGAGTGATTTACACATCGTTTGAGCTCGCGAGCAATCTCCGCGGGGTTCACGGTTGTATCTGTTCCTTTGAGCGGCGCAACAAAGCATTTTAAGCAAACTGCTCGCCACCCCGAGAGCAGAGGCTACGGAGGGGAGGAAGGAGGCGCCGTAAGGGTTAATTAAAGTATTTCAATGGGCACGCCTGCATCGGACTGCCCCCGGTCGACTTTTATCTACCATTCCCCTCCCTCTTAGCGGACACAGCAAACAACCAGCTCCGCAACCGAGTTTCCCGTATCGAATCTATACATATCAAGGAGAACAGGCGGGGGTGGGGGTGGGTAGCTTGGCGATGGAAGTTTAATATTGCCGACAATTCGCCACGTTCTTTCGTTCCCTCGGTTCACAGCAATGAAAAGGAGAGAAGTAGAAAAAGAGAAAGAGAGAGGTGGATTACCTGGAGGCCGTGGAAATGGCCGCTGAAATACGATTTGAATTCTGCTCGAACCTGGTCAGAACCTATCTATAAATATCCTCTCTCTTTCTCCACCTATCTGTCTATCTATCTATTTCTTTCTATTTTTCTCGTTTTTCTTCCGATCAGTTATCTTTTTGTTCTCTTTTCCCTTTCTCTTCTCTTCTCTCTCTCCCTCTCTCTCTCTCTCTCTTTTCCTTTTTTCTCTTCCTCTTTCCTTTTTTTTTTTTTTATTCATCGCTGAGTAATTGCAGCGTTCGATAGTGGTGTAATTGGACCGATTTCGGCCGCGATGGAAATGACCCACATACTCGTGGAGCCGGTCGATGCCACACGCTATACGCGTCCGGGTCGTCCGGACTCGGTCGTTGCATGCAAAATGCGAAACCGTCGGATTTGAAATACGAGCCCGATGGGTAGGAGAACCGCGTTCTGCAGTTTTCCTACGTCAACCCTCCCTGGCCCTCTGCCTCTGTTTTCGGCTGGGTCGGGGGTGAAGGGCCGTACGGGAAGGGGAAAAAGGGAATCGGGCCGCGAGTCACGTTCCACGGGGCGTTTGCGTGCCGTTGCAAGGGGGCTTTCGTTTCGGAACGATCCGCAGGCCGATCGACGATCCGTCCAACAACCATCGGTGGCAGATCGTTGCGCTAATGGCCGATGATTCGCGTTAGCGTGGCCTCGAAAGCGTGCTCACGCTTTGAGGTATCAACAGTGTAATGGAAGCGTGGGTGGTTTATTGGGAAAATGCGTAATAAAGGGATCAAAACGGGAGATTCTCTTGGGCGGTATTTGCTCTTTGAGACCGTTAGAATTGTCTTCCGCGTGTTTCTTGCACAGATGAAAATTTCTAGTTTGTTTGATCTGCTGGACAGATTTTTGGGAATTTTTAATTCTTTGATTACCAACGATAAAATGATAAACATCATCGTAACTGACATTGCGTACGAAACACTTTGACTAACTTGCTGATCCTCACCGTAGCAAAGCCTCCAAACTCACAGCTGTGATCATAACCTGAATCAGCGCAAGCTGAAATGTCTCAGAATCTCTCGCTCCCCTGCAAGAAAAGTCTCTAAATATTCATCTGCTAGTTGTTTGTCAGGTTTTTAGCGGATGTGAAAAACAGCCGCGCAGCACCTAAACACCGTTCCCATCCCCGTCTGGCCGCAAGTTTCCTTCGGCAAGCAGACGTCCGCGCGAAGATCGGATCACGGAAGTTGCAGGGTCCGCGCGGACCCGCGTTGTCCTCTCTTCGTGCTTGTCGCATAACCGCGCGAAAGCTGCTGAATAAACGGAACATCCTTACTTACGGTGGCCAGTTAACCATTCCCCGTGCTCCTATACAGTAGCCGCTAGTTCTGCAGCGCTCGCGTGTACGTGTATTTGGACGCACACGTTCGTGCGTGGCCACGGCCGTACACACACAAACTAACGGCGAACAGAAGCTGGTATATTGGTTCAAACCCTGCGCACTCAGCTCTCATGAATATGCCGGAGCACGATGGTTCAAGCCAACCCCCTTTCCTCTGTCTCTCGAACCCTGGTCAATCTCGGCCTGGGTTGCGTTGTATCGAGAAAGGGGTGAGCCGGCTAAGTTCCGTGTTTATATAGAACGATTTTCAAACGATAACGTCACCGGGTGTACCTTCGTTTCTGGCTCGATCGTAGCTTCGTCGGACTAGATGTAATAAAGGGGCATGCGAGAGGATAGGGGATAATACGAATGGCTAAAGATAACGTGGCTCGGTGATAATAAGTCGTGAGTGGAGTAGAGCAGTTCGAGAAGAATTTTTGCTGCTTCTATTTTTGGTTACATAAAAGTTACATAAAAGTACCGTTACTGGATTCGAGTTCGGTTCGGAGGATTTTTTTTTCTTTGTGCAATCGTACGTTTATAGAAGTAAATGCTATACAGACGAATGGATAGGGATGGGGCTAGTGCAAGTGGTTAGAGATAACAGCGATAATAAGTGGTGAGTGGAATTTGAGAGGAATTTTTGGTGGTTGCTTTTGTATTTGATTGCGTAGGTGGTATCGTTAGTAAATGTACTTTTATCTTTTGCTTTCATTCGTACGTTTATAAAGAAAAAATGAATAGCTATGGTTAAGAATGGTTGGAAAAATAGATATCAAACAGGCGTTGGATGGTACTTTGTAGAAGTTTGATTTACGAATATAGGATAGAATAATGAAACGATTGAAAGATAATCGTGCGCCAAAAACTTCATTGCGATTGACAATCTGATACTCGACGATACTCTTGTCAGAGATCGTTAGTTGCACATTGCGGGTCTGTTTAATTGATCTGCCCAACAATTAAAAAATCCACAATAGTGCTGCCTGTAAATATATCGAATAAAGGGAGCAGTACTTTCAAATAGACTCTTCAAGTAGATAGAACAAACTTGGACTCTACAAGTAGGCACTTGAAGGGAGAAAAGAGAACGGAGAACAAGGAAAATAGAAAGAGAAAGAAAATCTACTTGGAAGTAGAACGTTCCAAGTAAATTCTACTACTGGTCGAGTACGTTCGAAAATTGAAATTTCAATAGCAAAGGATAGAAAATACAAGAGGTTCGCGTCAAAGGAAGTCGACAGGGTAATTTTTCGGAAAGTGTCGCCAGAATAAGTTGAAAACGGCGTTATTTCGTGTTACACATCGGTATTCCGGAAGACACGCACTGTCACACGGTTGAGAATGTATGCTCGTTTCAATTCGTTAAGCCCGACACATTCTCGCCGGGAAATCTCATGAAAGAATGAAGAATTGCGTTTTCACGAGACAGGGGTGTCTCGCGAGTTGCTCCCCCTTTTCTAAATTCACCGGCGGTTCCTTACGCGCCGCGGCGCTGAGCGATTCGGAATGGCGGCGGCGCGGCGGCGTATTCATCTTCGGAGATCAAACTACATTTCCTTTTTCGCGTAGTAAATCTTTCCCAGCACTCTCTCGACGTCCGCGAGGCTTCGCGATCTTATTCTTGTATTCGTATCATTGTATTTCCTCTAACGCACGAAACCGAGCTTGACGAGTGCGTGTGCCTTCTCGACGAATTTTTATTAACACTAGAACTACCACACCGGTCAAATTGACTGGTTTTACAATTTTATCTTAAAATTCCTACTTGATGTTATATTTTTTTCAGCAATCATGTAATGATTTTCGCAGCGATAACTGAAAGAATAATATAATGAATTTTATTTTGTTTTTTATGTATTCAAACTCAAAATAATTGATGGATTAATAATACCAAAAATGTACCACATAACATGGAATTGCTTCTGTAAGAAAATAATGAATCAATAAATATAAAAATACTCTATTATTACGTATTTTTTATTTTTTAAAGACCAGTCATTTTAACTGGTTTTGGTAGAAATAGCTTCGTGTTAACTATCGATAGTTCTAATGTTAAATGTATACAGAATGATAGAACATTGTAGAATTTTTAGTGATTTCCAAAGATGATGCAGCATAATGAAGTTTTAAAATAAAGATTCACGCGTAAATTATCCGCTCGTTTGTTCTTCTTTTTTGTAAAAATATCTACTACTTTTAAAGTCTAAAAGAAATATTGTGGCATATGAAATTTGTCATGTTTCTGTGATATGTTTCTATTCGATCAAGCTGTCGTAGCTTGAAAACAAATTTTCCAATTTCAAAAGAAAACCACATATTGCTAGAGACTTCCACATATTTCTCCGAAAAGCTAGAAAATTTCTTAAAGAAACGAAGACTCGATTGAATGGAAAATGACCAGTTGGCTGTAACAGAGTTAACGGGTACATATTGCTTTCTAAATTGCCACAATATTACGATGGAATTCGTCATATCGAGTGTTACAAATAACCCTTCGACATTTTTATTCTAGTCGGATTTCGAACAATAAAAATCATTTTTGTTATGAAACAGATCGATGGAAGTACAAAAAGTGTAATAAACATAGGAAAATTGGTAATTCGAAACGAGAGGTTTAGAAGATTTATGTTTTTTAATGAACAGAGAATACACTCTGTTAAAAAGACGTTTACCAAACGGAAATATAACGATGAATATTGTTTAATCAAAATCTAATGTCAATTTTATCCGCTGTTGATAATTCATAAATTTGTACACGAAAATATCAAATCCGTATTTCTGGTACCACGCGGACCATACATTTTCCTTTCCACGTTTTGTTTGTACAGTCGAAACAAACGAAAGAGCGGCTGTACAATCACAGATTGAAGAGATAAATTTGATGACACGAAAAGATAACCTTCCCCCTATAAAGCGACTTCCTTGATGGAACCGTCCCCGAGGAACTTTAAACGATACTCATTTCTCTCCTTTTTACACATCCTCAACAGAGTATTTCTAAAATAAAGTAATACTCTTAAGTAATGATGGAATCAATTTCAATATGTACTTATACATCTTACGATTATTTGTCATTTATTATTTTATTCTTAATTATTTGTAAAATATAATTTCTTTCAAACTCACCAAGAAGTACGTCCACGTGTCAACTATCAAAAGTATTGGTACAGGATTTTCTAATACATCGATTATAGATGAGATAGTACCCGAGCGAGGCGGTGTGAAAAAGTAGCTAAGAATACTTCCGGTTCTCACGTTTGCCCGGTAATATGTCGCTGGAAGTTCTCGTGGACGCGTCTAGAAGTTTAAAGCCGAGCTTACCGCGATATAGCCGCGGTTTATTGCATGAAATATCGTGGTATTTCTTACTTCGCCACGGCTTAACGCAATTATTCAGCTTTGCGTCTCTCTGACGGCTTTAAAGTCGAGTAACTCGGCTCCGGCCATCTCGTTCTCGTAGAAGTACGACTTTAATTTCCCATGCCTTGGACTTGGACTTGTTATCGTTAACCCTCTGGAAACTACCCCGGCAAACCCACTCGGCCCGAGCGAATAAACAAAGCGCGTTGGAAGACCAAACAACTTCCGCTCTTATCGTCTTCGATCGAAATGGGACCGAATTCCCTGCACAAAAGAGGATGCTGAGGACAGACGGATGGATAGACCTTCTGTTTGCTCCTTATTCGTGTTTGGAGTTGTATTTAGTGGTCTCATTTGTTTTGTTAAATTGCTTTAAACAACGTTGACTTCAAGCGCGCTACGTTATTTCCACTATTTTCGACCCAATTGTATTTTTCTAACGTTGAAAGGCACCTCGAGCTTGAACGGAATATGAAAAAAATCTTATTAGTATGCATGATTTCTCGTTTCAGTTTTATGCTAAGCATCTTTTTAGAACATCGCAAATCCTTGTTGTTTGCTAAAATAAGAACAAGACCGAAATATGGAAATACGAGCGCAGCACGGTTAGAGTGAAGAATGTAGATTTGAGAAGGGAAATTCGAAAGTAGTTTAAACGATATATGAGAAATTTGCCAACTTATCTCGTTTAAACGAATCACAATTGAATTAAGCTGGACAAATCTGCAAATTTCGCTGAGTGTACAAGAGAGTGTGCAACTCATTAGCAAGAAATTAATTGTTCCAACAAGTTAACCTCCAAGACAGTCTCAAAGCTTCTTCCGTGTAATGATGCAATTTCTCAATTATACAAATCCTTTCTTGGATTACTCAACCGTACGTATTCTATATCTATGTTTATAATACCAACCAAAATTATAATTTATCTTCTTCGATCTAAGAATTACATAAATTCTTCCAACTGCTTCTCTTTTCACTAATCTATCAATTTAAAATAAATTAACGGCAACTGTGTTCCAATATTAAAATTATTCAACAATAGAATTTTAAACATCATCTTCAATTTCAATTCGAGATAAATCTACATACCCGAAAACACCATTAAACAATATGAAAGAAGACGCTGTAATTATACTGCGACACGTTGCACGTGTTACAGTGCAATCAACATTTTACAAGCATTTTTACTCCCTAAGAGTATCAAATCTACACGATCGTCATCAGCCATGCGTAAACAGCCGCGAGTAACGTTAGTTCCGTATTACATGGGACTCAAAACACGTTGCAGGAATGGCGGGAAGCATTCCCAGACATAGCAACCATTCAGAGCTGTCAACAGGGTCTTCCGAGAGTTCACGTACACACGGGAGCGTCATCGAGTTAGCCAAAACGGAAGGACGAGATTCAGCAAAGTGTCTGGCGTGCACGTGGACCCAAGTCCTCTTTGAAAAGGGGAAGACAAGTTCTCCAGGACGCACAAAGGGCCGCTTTGTAGGCTCAGACGTCCTTCCGCATCAGGCCAAACTACTCGGAGCATGTCCCGCGGAATTCATGTGGGCCACGAAGAGAAACCGTGTACTACATGGCTACCAGGCCTCTTCTATCTGCATTCGGAAAACTTATATACGTACAGTGCCTCCGGTTATTCTATAGGACTTTGCCGCCTGACCAATGTAAACATCCTGTTGTCTACCGATGTGAAACGCGCATTCTATTACGCTGGTCTGTACGAAATGTCGTTTTGTGCGATGGAATTGTTAACTGCGTATAGTTCCTTCAAAGCACATGTCTAGGTTTCAACTAGGATTGTCATATAGTCTTATCTCTATCGAGTATTGTCCTCTGAAGTCCTCTGGAAGATTGGATTATAATTTATCCGTTGAAAGAAAAGTTATCCTGTTGGTAAGAAATGAAAAGCTGGTGAAAATAAAAGAATTCTCGGAACAATTGAGAATGAAAGAATTTTTCTTTTAAGATTGGAAGTACGTAAAAACAGTCAGAGAAATTAATTGCACAATTTTAAGGATCCTAGGTTAACCTAACCTTAACTCTTGAACGACGATATTTTATATTACAGCGTACAAAGTCATTCCAAATGTTGTAATATTTCACACGTTCTGCTGAAAAGATTTGTCACTTTCCGGCTGACAAAAGACGCAAGCTCAGAGTGAAACTTTCTAGTAAAAGAAAAAGTGGCACAATACGTCAAAGCGTGCCAGCTAAAGAGACTTCGTTGTCGCGTTTTACTGTGTGGTCGTGGCGGTCGAGCAAAATTCGTCGCTTTGAAACCGTTTGTAGACTCGAGTCAACATCATCCTTGCACTTCACATTCGTATTTAACTTTCCCTCACCCAGTTTGCCCGTTTAATATTCGATCGGTCCGCCGTGTTACGATTGATCAATGCTCGAAGCAACGACGCTCAACTTCGATGTATCAGTATAAAACCATCCTCGTCTTCCTCCTTCTTCTATCATTTTGTAACGCAATAATTAATGCTTCCAAATGTACAAATCGTTTTCACAGAAAATTCCATTTCAGTATAAACAACGCGAACTAAACTATCCGACGAAACTCCCTTAGGAACACAAATCTAAATAGACTCAAACACAAGGTTGAAAGATTTAACCAGTTGGATCAGAGCGATTCAAAGTGTGTCTTGGTCGCGTAAAATCTCCAGGGCAACGTTTCCTTTCCAGTTTCCGTTTGAAACGAGCTTCTTTGTCGAAGCTAGAACATACATCAACGTCGTGTCCTCCGAGTCGGGACCTCACCGATGGGAAAGACTGGAAGGAGCGGCAAAAGTTCCAAGCGAAGCATCGGGCCAGGTGCAAGCTGTCGATTCCAACCTGCAAACTAACCTGCAAGCTGACCTACAAAATTAACGCGAAGCTGGCTGGCAGCACCATCTACGCGTTGAATAACTATATATGCTTATTGTGCACGCGAATTCCGCGTCCCTAATCGAGCTTCCGTGTCTACTGCACTTAGACGGTATGATGGTTACGCGGGTGACTACCTCAGGGCTTCGTACGGTGATTAGGAAAGTTACCGCGCGCATCAGACTCAGAGACCGAAGGCTACGCTATGGGTCTCTGTACTCGCACTTGTCGACCATCTCGAGATCTGTCGCTCCTCGTCCGGTTGTATCTTTGCTTCTCTCTATTCCGCTGCTTCGTCGATTCTCCTCTGTATATTCTCTCCGCGTTATATAACCTTCCTGCTCTTACTCGGCTCGATCTCCGTTTCTGTTGCTCGCCTCTCCTCGTATCTCGTCGCCGTTGTAATCCTCAATTAATGCACAAGTAACGCTAACTACGCAAACTCGCCAAGTTGACGCACACATCGCGATGGGGAGACTGGAGAAGCCGGGAGAAGGCCGCATTTCCAACTCACGATGTCGTCAAGACGAACGGCACACCGTGAAAGGATCACATTACGTTATCTGCTGTCTGGGATACCGTGGATATTTGTCGTATGTTTATACGGATATTGAAATTAAAAAGGATATTCCTGGAATTTGGATAGGTCTCGTTTTACCAGATGGCAAGAATACGGAGAGGATCTGTGCAGATGGAAATTCGATACGCTTTTAGGGAGCTTCAACTGTCGCCCGATAGGGAAACGTTGGATGAGAAAATATGGCACCAACATGATCCGAAACTTCGCGATGTACGTAAGCCGCGTTGCAAGAACCGGTCTCATGGTATTTGAACACCGAAGTTTCTACGAGATTGCTGCTACCTAGCGGCAGAGTTACGCGACAGACTGATGCTCCTCTTTGTCTTTGGTATAGACGCGAATGTTTCGAATCGTTGTTGTGCAAATTAACTGTGCTGAGTTATATCGACGTAAAGTGGAATTCTTGGATACTTTGATCTTGTATTATTTAGTCTTCGTTCGATCGACATTTCTTATTTTCGATGCTTCGCGAAAGATGAGAGCACTTATAGTTGTTGGAAGAGCCTAATTGAATCTCAATTAATGATATTCCGACAGAAGCATGATCTTCGTAAAAAATTTCTCCTACATTATACAGACGTATAATTGCTCTTTGCTACGTTTCTTTGCCATTTTGCTTTAAAGCTAGCGAGAAGAAGCTCACGGAAAGTGCTGTTAATTCAACGCAGTCTATCAACCTGGTTCTCTTAGCCTATAAACCTTGTCGTACTTGCAAGTAAATCCGACTCTTTCGAAACGAACTAAACATACGTGTATCTATTCGAAGAACAATGCTGTATATTGAATTTAGAAGACAAAGATAAAAAGACAAAATGCATGGAACTACAGAGGGTCGAAGGGATCCAGCAGGATTCAGCGTTACCGGTGGATCTCGTCGGGATTTTATGCGCGCACTGCGAGTCAATTTAAAACATTGCCGTGTCCCATCTGGTCTCTCCGCTCGCTCGCCTGCTTTTAACAAGCGCTACCTTTCCCCGGGAAAATAATGAGACGGTAACACGAGCAAACAATGATACGGTATCATGATCGTTAAAAGTTGACGAATTCCAACCGGTTCGAGTACGGGACACCGTTATACACGATGAACTGGTTTGGCGAAAGTGGGTGGGAGATGGGAACAGAGGAAAATGTTTCCGCGACTCAGTTCGCCTGCATCGATTTGTCGCATTGCCGACTCGTCGTACGGAAACAAAGGTTATCGTTTTCCTCCGCCGTTAATTATCGAGCACCGTTTGCCGCCGGGTGCAATCAAAATTTCTAATGAAATTAACAATTAGAGCACAAACAATTTAACGGCAACGAGAACGCCGGATGAATAGCGACATCCGATCAACGAGAACGCACAATTCATTTGTTGGACAATCGAATTTTATGTGTTGATATACGCATTGTTACAGAAGTTCGATGTTTATTAGCGAATTCGCCGATTTATTGGTAACCCAGTTCGATCGGCTTTGTGTTTACTCATTCAAGAATAGCGTCGTTGAAATATACGTGCGATTTAGAAAGAGCCAGCAATTTTCCTGATTTTCCTTGTGCTCTTCTATCAACATTGTTTTAGTTCCTTTATTTTTATCGTATAAGGACGGTTTCTTTTTACAGCGACATTTAATGTAGATATATTACCTCACGATGTAACATAAAAATAAGGGAAAATTACTTTTTAAAGTTCATGCGTACCCTGTTATCATATATCACATTTGTTGCCTAATACAGCGGGGCAACCGAGCGAAAAAATATGCGAACACGTATAAAAGTAATTGTTGAAGCAAAAATTATTTTATACCGACTCTTCCTTAGCTAAATGGTCCATTAAAAATCGCACGCCAAACGATACACTTAGAACTTAACACGGATATCCTCTCAATAAGTAAACAACTAGCAGGCAATATCTACAAACCAAAAGTACTATTAATCACAAACAGAAACAGTAGCCAATAACAGTTCCTTCGCCTCACGCTGTACCCCTATCCGCTTATCTAGACTACTTAACTTCTCTACCATCCACAAAGACACTTTACCCTTCAAGGATAGTCGTCCAACACCGACACGAACCTAACGCACCTTTCGTGAAAACTTAATCAATTAAAAGTCTAAGCATGCGATTTCGAAGGTTCGCGGAAACGAAAGCGTCGTCTGGGCCGCATTGTTCCGCAATCTGAAATCAAACGGCGGCATAGGGTGCGCTGAATGATTCGAGGCACGCGGCGATGTTATCTGGTCTTACGTAGAAAGCGTTAGCGTGCGTGAACGCGCGGACACGTTCGATAAATTCCGTTCGACAAATCGCGTTCTGACGCGACAAAGGGCCAATAAATGTGCGAATGGAAAAACACGTGGCCGAGAACAGAGATGGATATATATATAGAGAGAGAGAGAGAAAGAGAGAGATAGGGAGAGAGAGAGAGAGAGAAAACGAGAGAATGGAACGGGAAGGAAGGAAGGAAGAGAGGCAAATAGAGCGGCAACCGGAAGGGGATGGTGACAGGAATTCGAGCATGGACAACTAACTCGCTGATTAACCAAATACCGGTCTGCAGGACAAACGACCGAGTAAACATTGAACAAGCTGTCAGTGGCATGCCACCGGGGGATCAAAGTTCAAGGGATAAACGGAAAGCTTTTTTCGCTTGGCCACCATACGCCATCCCATGACGCTTGTCGCGTCGTGCCATTCCAAATCATTTCCCACCGGCGTATAGCGAGATTGTGTCGTAAATTCGAGACAGAACGAGAGTTTAATTGATATTGTTTAACTGGACATTGTGTTATGAGAGAGAGAGAGAGAAATGGATGTCATGGTGGGAGAAGTTGGGATGAAAGGAGGATCGAATTGAGTGGGCGGTGAGTATTAGGATTTGGCAAGTATCTTTTGATGGAATGATTGGATTGATAATCTCCAAGATGAATTTGGATCCGAGGATTATACAAGGTGATGGTGATGTAGAAATCGTGTTACAATTGGGAAGAGGATAGTGTCTTGCGGAAATATATGTTCTGCGGAAATTGTAAAATAAAATTTCTTTATTTTTTAAAATGATGAGAACAATATCTATCGAGTATATAGGTGTATTAATTTAATTCGCGAAATTGCAGTACTCTTAGCGCGTAATTTGTTCGTACTAACAGTTTAGGTTAACCAAAGGGGGAATGTATAGTTAAACACTGTTATAGATGCAGTTTTAATTGGAACTTAATGACAGTAATGGACGCAATACGATGTCATCGATTAATTAATTAATCTGTGTAATAACGGAGGGATATATCTATCTTTGTAAATAATTTAAACTGCTAACCTCTATTATATCTCTATTATCTTTTATATCGTAGAAGTAAAACATTCTGGAAAGTTAATTTGCTCGATTTAAAGAATCGATCACGCTGTTACCGAAAATGATTTATGACGCATCCTGCTATTTCGCAAGTTATCAAACGTAGAACAGTATTTACAGAACAGAATTCCATTCCGTGTGCAATATCGAACACATGCCAATATACATTCAATATTTGTTTATTCATGATTGTCATCAAAGCAAAGATCGTACATTTGCAAACCTAGCCCGTACTCTTTAATCTGTTGCAAACGAAAAAAAAATCCCTCTATTGTTTCCATTGCAATCGACGTCGATTGCAATATCTAATCCCTCACATTTAAACGATATACATAATTTTAAACAAATTCGCCTAATCTCCATTTTAACCGGTTAACTGCGCTAAAATTTAGTTTTAGAAATCTCTTATGGAGGTAGATCGTGGAGTATGGAAATAAATACGACAAGTATACGAAAGCGCACAAACGAAACAAGCGAAAATACGACAAGCGCACCGAAATAAAGTTTTTATTTAACGTGTATATTCGTCAAACGCAGTTAACTGATTAATTTTCCATTGCGTGTAATCTGCACAGTTCCCAATATTTATCTTTACGCATATACACGATACAATTTTCAACAACAAATATATTGTCAAATTTAATTCTTCGTTAAAATCTGCGCACATTCCAATTTCTATACACTCGCATCTCGACCAAACATATAATTCCTGATATTTCGACATTATATCCCAGCATTCTACACAGACGCAATTACGCACACAAAAGTAGATCAGATCCCAAGAGGCGAGTAGCAACGTAATCCAGAGACGTTCTGCGCGATCGCGTTCGCTCACGAATTCATTGCAGTCGTAATTTAAGACGCGACAGGCCACTGTGGCAGACAGTAACAACAGATGGCTCATGAATTGCCGATCAGCCACGGAGAGAAGGATCGTTCCAAGATACTTTAAACGCGTCGCGGTTTAGGATTAAGCCGGTGGATTTCGCGGGAACGCTTGACCATCTGGCAACGCGCAGAAACGATTGGAAACGGGACCTATTTCGCCACGGATCATCGGCCATAATCGCGAGGGTCGTGAAACGCAATCGACTTTGCTAGCCAAAGCGGGCTTGGTAGTCTTCTCGATTACGTTTGTTCAACCCCAGCGTTGGTATTACCGGGCATCGATTAGGGTAATGGAGGTAGTAATATTGGTATTACTTTATGGGCTACCTCTGTGGCGAATCTCCGTAACGAACGCGTGATTGAGGAATTATGCGTTTATATTATCGAATGGCACGCGTTTGACTTAGTGGTGTTTGGAGGAAAATACGCAATAGTATTATTATTTATATTACAATCGTAATATCGGTATACATATACATAAGCGAGTATAATATATACGCGAGGCTAAATTTGCGATACAAGCGATGTTAGGATGATTCTGTGACTGGAAATAAAATAAAAACGAAGGTTAGGTGTCTTCTTTCTGTTAGGTTGTCCGGAAAGTGTCTTTCTTTTACAGACACGTCTTTTACAACAACGCATCTTTATACGAACATGAAACCTAATCTGTCGAACGTTGTGATCTTTAGTTTGATAGAACAAAATTGATCATACGTAATTCGATAAAATAATATAAAACAGAAAATGTTGTGCATCCATTATTTCCTTATAAAACGAAAGAAACTTTTCAGACGACCTAATATATTTTTCTTCTATATTTCTTCATTGCATCGCAATACAAGAAATTCCTTACTCATAGTTTTCGTTATATTCTGATAATCACGTAGAAAATAAACGTATAACATTCTTATAGGGAAAAGTTCGAGAGAACGGTCAGACTTGAAACACACTGCGAGATTGTTTACGAAGCAAAGGATGACGACGTTTCGTGGAAACTCCAGGAAAACACATTCCCCCGCGAGCACATTACCATATTTGCTGGCGCTTACTCGCGCGAGCTCGAGCGCTTACTAGCAACGCGTGCACGTAGGCACGCGCATACGTGATAGAATTGCCCTTCGTTGCCGTATCCTGTTTACCCATGCCGCGTCGCGACGCTGCACCGGAATTCCCGTACCGCGAATAAAATAAAAACGAATTAACGCGAAAACAAATAATAATCCTTGGCCGCTAGCCCGGACCAAACGCACTGGCATGGTTGGGATTCTATGGTGGGAGGAATAATCGTCGACGCAGGAGCAAGTTTCGCAAGCTTAATAACAGAGAGGTTACCGCATTGTCTCTCACACTTTTGATTTTTCACCGAGTTGGAATTTCGATGGATTGGTTTATCGCTACTTTCTGAGATGATTGATGGAATTTTGATGAGTTATTGGATCGTTTCGACGTGTATGACGGGGTTCGGTTCTTATTTAGCCTTTGTTCAATTTCCGCGAAAATTCATGGTTCTGTGAATCATGAATCATTAGATTGTATTTTAGTAAACGTAAAAATTTGAAATATAATTTCTTTCCTTTTAAATTGATTACATATGGAATGGTTTTTCACATATTAATGATTTCTTTAAAGATAAACCGAGGTTTTAAAGTATGTCTTTTTAACCTGAACATCATTTGGTAATCTTTAAGACAATGAAGATTTTCAGTCGTTTTTTGGTAATTAATCGATTAAATTGTTGACCCACTTTCTGGAAAAATGGTCTTAGGATAACTCTAATCCTTTTATTTGTTCCAACATTTAATGAATAAAATTATGATTTAAAAAAAAGGCATTGTACACTAAAAGCTTCTGAACACAGCTTCGGAACCATCACTTTAATGATCGCCGATGAGATAATAACCGAGGGTACTCGCGGCGGCGATTCTAAAATTACGAGGGAGAACCTAATTTTCCGGTTGCTTTATTAATTATGCCCCGAGGCGTGTTACGCGATGACCGGAAAACGGCCTGCAAAAAAATTCGATTTAGAAAGCACGCGTTCGTAATAAACGTCGCTGGCTCTCGCAAAGCTTATGATAGATATCATGAAAAATGTGCATCAAACTAAATTCGACTTTAATTTGTAGCATATGAATCGTAGTTGAAACGTAGGATTTATTAAAAGAAATAACATGCAGGAGAAAATCTAAAATAGTATCTTCATATTAATATCTTCGTATTTAATGTGCGATCTTCATATTAGAAACATCGAAAAATGTTGTTACTAAAATTCTTAATACTTGTTTTCAGGAACAAATATCATGAGAATAAAAAATGAAAAATTTTCGTTGGTCATCGTTAGCATTGTTTCTTTTTTTCTCTTTTTATCTAATGAAACTTCTTTAAATATATTTTGGCATAAAACACTGGTTTGAAATAACCACGTGAATTACTATAAAAATAGCAATTTCAAATTCAACTAGAAACAAGTTGTGCCAAATATTTATACGAAATCAAATTGCTTTGAAAATGTTATTATAAAATTTTTACCTCGTTGAGAGCGTGCACAAAACCAATGAAGAAGTAAAGTGAAAATTCAATTATAACAATCAATGCACGATATATATTGGCAACAACTTTGTTAAATAACTAGAAAATCTCAAAGGGGATTGCTTTTGAACGACGCGAAAGTGTTAACGAAGTAATCATGCTAAATAAATCACATAAATTATTAACGTTTTAAGTGAAAATGGAAACAAATATATATGCACATACAACATTACAGAATATATTAACATAATGAGCATTCACATGAGCATTGAATCGTGTCTGCCTATGTAGGAGGTTATTCTCCTTGCTCTATTAATTCACTCACGCTATAAGCAAATGTCGCTACAAGCGATTCTAACAAAATTAGAGTTAAAATTCTTATAGACCAGTGTTTGTTATTGTGTTGAGGATTAAATAAATGAATACACTTAAAAAAGAAGGGAGAAGATTCACGTTGTTGCTGATTATTAATAGTCTGCTACATACTGATAATCTTGTGTACATGTTTTTATATACTAAATACCTTACAATTAATGTTTAATGAGCGAACTGCAAGATCTGATAAAAAAATGTTTTGCCAGAGAACACTAATGTATGTAAATATTTTCTGCAATTATCATGTACTCTTCCCCAGTAACCCACATGCGTGTGTCCCTTACGAAGAACAGGGGCATCGACACAGTTGAACTTTACTGACATTTTGTCGGCCGAGCTTCTAAATAAGGGTTAACTAAGTTGCCAGGTCATGAAATGGAAAATACAACACAAGGGGCAGGACACTTAGACGGCAACTATCGAGCCAAAAGTTTGTCTTGCTTTTGAGCTTGACACTTCTAACGAACGTGACTGCGACCATATACGCATACGCGCACGCATACCTTCGCACGTGGTAGCACACGGGCAACGGGACACAATTGTCGTTCTTGTTTCAACTTACTTCAATATCGCTTGTCAACGACCAATTATGCCGCAATTTGGCCAAAATTCAAATCGACGAAACTTTGGAATTTCCCACGGTCATAAACATTTCAAATTTCTCCTGGCTGATTCAACATGACGTCGCCATCTGTATTATAGCGTTTCCTATCGCAGTACACTATATGTTATAATTTGATCTTTAGTATTGTACGTATTGCAGGAAAGTATAGTGCTAGTAGATTTGGTAACGGTATGATTTGTTTCAATATCGTTCACGCCAACACAAAATCAAATACGATGCTCTGTCAGTCTATATGCCAGTCACCATTCGTCACTCACTCCTCCTGTTACAACAGTTCCAACGCTCTTTTTTCACGCTGACCACCCTCCTCGACAACGCTGACAACACTAACTTCTCAACTCACGACTGTCTGTTAATTCGTCTTCCTCCCTTAAACATCCCTTTGCCTTTTCTCATAGCCCCACCACGTACGTGTTCCACAACCATTCGCCGCCATGGTCACTCCAAGCCTTTTTTCCGCGTAACTATTCAACTGAAGAACCGACGACAAATTGATGTGCCGCTCGGCCCATTGAAGTTTCCAGATCCTTTTGGTCTGTCGGCATTTACGCTTTCTCGCAACATTGTTTATGGTTCACCCGATATTTCTTAGGCAATCTGTCCACGATACTACAGTATTATACGTACCATAGTATGGATGTTTCTTGGTATGGATCAGTGCATTGTGTATTATGTATCTAGCAATCGACTGGTTTTGCGTTAATAAAATTAATTGGAGGGAAATTATACTGAATAATTTAGATTACATAATAATTATATTACAGAAGATATAGAAAAAAGCGGTAGAATTTTTGTCGTTACAATATTACCTACTTGATATATCGTTGATATCATAAATTTATTGATCGATGAAGTATAAAGACAAAGCTGAGAACGATAGTCAAATTAATATTGTGTTCGATGATCAGAATGAAAACTCTTGATCGCTTCTTCGTTGTTTTATTTTACGTTAAGCATCGTTTCTTGAGACTCTCGATTACTTCAACAGGATATTCAATTGTTTTATCGTCGTCGTGGGAGTTGGTCTTCAGGATCGGTTATACAGAGTCGCGAATAAACTTTCTGCAATGGGCATTTTAAAATTTCTACTTGAAGTTCATTGGGAAACTTTCTTCATTAGCAACTTGTGTTAGTTGAATTCTGATTATTTATTATGTATATCGAGATAAGTCTATTGTGTTGTAAGAACTCGATCTATATATCTGTTACTTATGCGTTTCTCTTCAAACGTTTGTTAATTTTGTATTTCAGTAAAGCGTTATTTATTTATTACTTTTTTACCTTGATTAATTAAAAGTACACAAACTGAGCCAACATTATAATTAATTCTATTACTTATAAACGAAGCTCGTTTTAATCAGAACGTAACCATAATGCGCCACTATACATATAGTATCTTACTATTCTACCAATTATCGAACTATCAGCGCTAGAGCGCGTAGAATTCCAGCTGGATTTGAAACTCCGGACACATAACTAAACGCGAGCGTACGAAACGAACGAACCAACGGGACAAAAGAGGTGCGCGATTTAACGCTGGCGAACAATTTTACGACTGACAATAAATCGATAGGATCGAAAACAGCGATCCGCGAGCGGCTAATTCGCGCGAGATTTCATTTGGTGGTAGCGACGCGTCGAATATGAGCCGCGTCATTAGCCGTCAAACGAGCAAGTTTTATCTGCAATGGAACACCCGTGTTTACGACCGCGAGCTGCAAAATTGACAGCCGACCGCCGAGCCATATTATGGTGATGGAGTGACGAGCGACCACATGAACGCTCTCTCCACGCTCGCCATTCTACTACTACTATTTTACTCTATTCTACTGCCATTCCATTCTATTCTTGCACAACCATCTACCAACTACAATGTAGCCACTATTAGTGCAATCACACTCGTGTCCAGAAAGTTACATAAAATATTGTTATGTTAGGATGTCAATATTAATTTTCCCTAAATTGCCTACACGTTTTCTATCGCTTGAAGAGAAAGAGAAATTCTGAAGCCTGTCGTTTTGACAAACCGATGATTCTATCGTCAAGCATAGCTATGAGAAAATCGAAGTTTGACCCATCGATACGATGTAATTTACGTGACGTTATATAAAACAGTAATAATTGTTAATTGTATGTCGATAACTACTGTTTAAAAGTCAAACCGCAAAATAAAAGAGAAATATCCTATATTACTTCAATTACTCCAGAGCTGTCCGGTTATACGAATTGAACAACATTGAAAAAGAAACGTAGTGGACAAATTGCAAATAGATAGGCGTATGAAAGAAAAGCGATGAGAGGCGAGAGGAAGGAAAATAGAAACATAAAACTACGTGCAATACTACGCGAATACGCGAAAAGAGAATGACGAGAATAGAAAGCGGTGTACAATCGGTAATCAGGCACCCATTGACGGACGGCATGATATCTGAATGGGTGAAATTAGCGTTGGCGAGCTGTGTGATAATTGGATGCCGAGGCATGTGCGTCGAATGCGTGGGCGACTCGCCGCGCGTGTTTCCGCCTGTCAAAGGGTTAAATGCGTGTAAATGTCCGGCCTCGTGGCTCGTGTGATCGCATCATCGCTCTGTGCCACGGAGAAACGCCACTTTCTCTCCTTCCAACAGTCGCTTCTCTGCGTTCCCGATGCTTTCTGATCAACGCACAACCCCCTATCGATGATTACTCGTTAGAGATTGAATACGCGTGGCTCGTGATGATAACGGTTAGCAAATGGATGAAACTGTTGGTCGTACCGGATGGATCAATGGGTTTTGGCTTTCGGTTGATTTCGTAGGATAGATCAGCCGAAGATGGTCTATTCATTCGTTATCGGATGATGTTAGAACGTTACTTTTTCCAAATTAAATACTCAGCTAACGTAGAAGAGCGTTCTCTTTATCAGAATTTTGTAGGATTCGTTGGAATGGGCCTTATATTTTAATGGATGCTATTAACATTATGACGAAATAGATGGTTTTGAAATATTTCGTTTTATTTCGTGTATTCCAGTCTTTTGTATGAATAATGTACTACAAAAGAGGAGATATCCGAAGAGATATAAACGTGATTGTGGAACGTGCACAAAATCTGTAAGTCGGTCATGTGCGTTAAACGGTTAATTCTTTTCTGAGAGGAGATTCGAGGAAATACTTTTATAGGACACACGTAGTTCGTTGGAGAACGTGGAGAATTTCCTGATGAAAATTTCCTGCGAATAGTTGGCAAACACCGCGGCGATGGTGATCTTCATAACTTTAGGTATCGCTTTCATGGCGGCTGCTTGCAAGCTTCAACATTTGGCTATATTTAGTTTCTACGAAATCCTGTGTGTTCCTTATGTTTTCGAAATATCGGAAACTAAAAAATACAGAAATAAACAAAAGTATCTACTTAATTTAACAAATAAAAAACCTGGTTAGAAGATTCAACGATTGAGAAACACGAGCAATTAAGATTTTAATAAATCGTTTTGTTCCCATTCTTCTTCTTAATATCAATTCTGTCCATTAAATTTGTCGACAAAAATTTGAACAATTCCAAGTATTTTCATTCTATCGAAGGAAACAAACGGCGTTCCTACGAAACCTCGACAAAGGGAATCCAATAATATCAGTTTCCCTGTCTTCTTTATCCAAAGCGGATCGTTTTTATCACGTATTTCGAGGGCGAAGTTCGTCGAAGGTATATCCGAGCCTCCGTCCATGTTTATAAATCACGAGCCATAAGCGACGGTCGCGTTCGTGTTCTTTCGAGGAACGCGTACCTATCGTTGCTGGATTTACTCGTTATCTTTTAAGCCCTTTCAGAAACGAGACTCGACGTTCCCTCGACGTACACCCGAAGAAATCGATACCTTTCTTTGCTCGACAAAGAGACTATTTGCCGTATTACTGAACCTATATAGCGATCGCCTTCGAACGACTCCTGCGGTATTAACTCCTTTTTGCACCAATCGTGGCTACTCTGTGCTCGATTGCTCCGATGGTAGACACTCTTGGCCTCGATAACCAACGATACGAATTGCTTCCTCTGCGAGAAACAGAAAATTATATTAATCCACGTGATTACGAAGCAAATTAACAATCGACTATTTTACGGTGAGTCGAGAAAGAAACTTAAGATTTTGTCGATTCGATATTTCTTATATCGTGGCTGACACGGCATTGACACGTACTACTTGCTGCACCAGCGATCAGTAGTATAGGATAGGCAAGTCAGACACAGTGGCTGACGAATGTCTTGCGACATTTTGAAATTTCGTTAAAAACATGATTAGACACGATTATCGCGATTATGTTGATACTATTCGAAAGGATGCTGGAAATATGCGTACAGTCTGATGTGGTATTGATATATACTACTTAAGTACCAGTAGTACGGTACTGACTAAGACAGACAAAGTAGTAAGCTGCGTTTCTTTCGCATGCTATTGTTTATGTTCTACACGCTAAATCTTACGAGATTAATCGTTGTTAGTTAATGAAACTGCAGATAAATCTTAAGTACTTGCTCTACGTATCGAATTCAACGACATCTTTTTAAGTATTTCTCAACAATACAACGTATGTTCTGGCATTTTTTAAGTGAAACTAGGTACAAGAAACCATTCTCAATTTTGTTCATCGCGACGGACGAGAATCATAAGATTTCTCTCACATTGAACGTGTTAAGATATGCAGATGATACGTTTAAGAAGATCAAAGTTCAATACTCATAGCGAATTTTTCATTTCTCAAAACGTTGTACTCATTTCAGATTTTCCAAGCACACAAGATTTGAACCTATCACTCGAAAGTCCCAACCAATCCATTCTTTCAAGCTAACTCGCATCTCCTAACAGACACAAGCAATATCAGTCAACGAAAAACGCATCTAAGACGAACCACACACGATACAGTTACAATTTGGCGAGATCCCAATAGGAAGAGCAGCTCTCCTCGAACTAAGCTCGTATACGTTCGCATCAAGGACGCTCATGGTTGCCTTCTCCCACTCCTGCCGTCAGCCACTCGTTTCCCCTCCCACTCGCTGCACTCTAATAGCAATAGGAAGAGCGCGCCGGTGGCTCGAGTCACCTTCGCGACGTATTCCCTCTGTGGCAGCGTCGTCGGCGCACGCCACGCTCCAGGATAATGAAATTAGAGTCGTGTTCCATTTGTGAGCCTTGCGGGGCAATATTCTTCAATTATAGCCGCCGGTCGAGTAGCACCGGGGCCCACCGGCGCCGCACGGATCTTGCAAATAAGAGGGCGGCTTTTCCAAGCGCGCCACTCGGAAAATGCGATTGCCAAGACGCGTAGAAGACGACGACGAGGGACGAAAGAAGCATGCGGCCCGTCTCCAAGAAAGAAGAGTCTCGTGCGCGTCTTTAACCTGCTCGTATATACGAGAGTCACTCCACCCACCGTGCAACCCCTCGCCCATCGTCGTTACTTCGCTACGTTGCGCTGGGTTATTGGAGACGTCTCGGCTTTCCTGTGGAATAGCTTGGATAAACCAGAGCGTGTACCTTCAGCTAGATTCTATCGAGGATGATCGAATTGTTTAGCATCAACTGTTTGTTAGGGGGAATGCGTTTCTCGAGTATGGCTCGAGTTCGAACGATGGATGTTGCTTTTTTTATTTCTCATGGATTACATTCATTGATTACCGAACGATTATTATATTTTACTACTGAGATACGTACTGAATCTGAAAGTGAATTTGGATTTTTACTGTATGATACAGTTGAAGCTTGTGATCACATCATGTAACAGTAATATGTAACACTCTAAGCTTTCTTTACAATAGATGACAAACACAGCTGCAACACAAAATCTGCACCACAATTTCGACCAGAAATTTCAATCATTAAACGAAAGCAAATTGTTGGCGCAAGTTTCGAGAATTAAAAAACTACCGTCTATCACAGCCTTGTACCTCGTTTACACCATTGGCGGCAGCATACGTTGGACAAACGAAACACCACAATCGCTTGCACATTGATTTCCAATGCAGGTTCAAGCTCTTCACCATGCTGTTCGGCCGAAAATTGCAGTAGACCCGAGCAAAATAGCGTGTATGCAGAGGTCCGGGCGCGTTGATAACGCTCCAAAAGATACAGCATCCAGCGTCATTGTTTCCGCCAGTTGGCGGTTATCGCGGCGCATAAAAGTGATAGCGGGGGCAAACGGTAATTAATTTCCAGCCTCGATGGCCGAACGATAATTTATAACGTAATAGGCGGCTGCCCGACCACGCAAAATTATCCGCTTTTTATCAGTCCATAAATAAACGTGGTCGCGGGAAGAGTATCGGGCCGGTTCGGTTAGGCGGAAACCGGACCTAAAAAATAAGGAGAGAAACGTTCGAGAAGGATCGACGAACTCGTTCACAGATTCCCCCGTAGAATAATTTGTAGCTCGATAACGAACGCGCCGGTATAATGTCGTTTTGATAGAATCTAAACGGGTCAGTAATGCAAAAATCCCATTAATGTAATGCAGTGGCCGTGAAATATATCGCAGATAGTAGGAGGGGTACTGGTGCTGTGGCCGACCCGCCAGATAACGCTTGCGAACCAGGATAAAGTAACGTGAAAATTGATTGATTGGCGGTTATAGCAGACTCGAATTAGATGCTCGTTCCCAATACAATGACAATATTCCACGGGAATATATTTTTTTGGACGATTATTACGGGAGAGGTATGCGTATGTGACGTGGAAATTGTTCAATTGAATTTAATCTTGCACATATATTACGGATATATGCAATTAGTCAGTTAGATAGGACCTTTTCCTAGACGATTTTCTATTAAGTTGTCCGGAAAGTGTCTTTCTTTCGCAAATGTGTTTTTTACAACAGTGCAACTTCATAGAAAATCAAGTCTGTGAAATGTCACGGTGTTTATCTCAACAGAATAAAATGGATCGTACGTAATTCGATAAAATAACATAAAACAAAAAAACTCTGTGCATCTATTATTTCCTCATAAAACGAAAGGAACTTTTCGGACCAGCGGAAAGGGGGTGATTCTACGCGAAAAACGAAGTCGAAAATATAGAATAAAAATTTTTCGTTTGACGCTTTGTTTTCGAGAAAATCGACTTTGAATTTTCGCTCGGTACGCGTGCACTTTATCGCGTCTCGTTATAACGGATCTCACTGTAGATCGTTGTCTCGATGGAAAAATTTAAAAAAAGAATATAAAAAAAAAATTTTATTCTATATTTTCGACTTCTTTTTTCGCGTAGAATCAGCCCCTTTCCGCTTGTACCACCAGTTACCAACCACCCTGTATATAATATTAGATTACCACAGAATTGTCTAGTATTTTGCAAAGGTACGTTGAATTCCGTGCTTGTTTCAGGCGGCTTTATATTTGACTTTCGTTATTCGTAGAAAATTAAATAATATTGACTAATTGTAAAATAAAATACACAACGAGCATTGTACGAGCATTGTAATTTGTATTTGTTGCTTAAAAGTCAGTTATCCAATTAATAAGTCGAAACGAAAATAAATCGTGAAACGAATAATGAAATCACAATGTAATATCAGTTATCTTTATTTCCGTGACGTCAGGATTGTTTTAATACCATTTAGAGTATCACTGAGAATTCCACAGATACGTAAAAAATATCGAAACACGTTAAATAATATTTTCTCCGATCTTTGCTCTGTTTTCTCAATTCATTTACAAACTTAAAACGCAATCTACTTGTGTAAGTACATTGATTCGCTATACGCGTTTCCTTTCACGGATTCACAAACACGTTTTGATGGTGTATCGTAGGGAACTTTCTAATGTAACTCTTCTATGTACAACAACGGGGCAGAGAACGGAATTTCGTCGATCAAATTGAACACGGGTAAACATCGAATTCATAACGCCATCGAATGGCTGTTATCGTCGAAAGGACGGAAACCCGTGCACTCGTGCAGTCATAGTAACGAATCTATATAAAGACGATTTGTTATCGTCCGCGGTATGCGTATTCGGCTATAGAAACATAATAACTTTCTCTGCAAAAAGAATGAAAAAAACAGAAAAAAAATATTAAAAAAACATGGAGTAGATTGAAAGAAAACAACGAAGCTTATATCGTTCGCGTTAAACGTTCGCCGTTTCCATGACGGTTATAAATCGACGCGATGAAATTGAGCGTTTTCTCGCGTTCTATGGAGAGTTTCACGTTTATTTATACCACGACAAATAGAAAAGGTATACATACACGTATACAGATTGTTCTCGCAACTGGACCGAAACGTAACTTTAACACTGAAAAAGGTAGATGAAAGTTTCATCAGAAAAAATCGAATGATTTCCACAGCTGCATTTATAAAATGCATTTATCTCCAACATGGTGGCATTTCAAAGATTTCAAGATCGCTCCTATGTTTTTAAATTGGCCCATATATATATATATACATATATATTTTTTTTTATTCTCTATAAAGCTGCAGTACAGGATGTTTGAGAAGAATTAATTTAAAAAATATTTCGACCATAGAGTCGTTCTTTCTATATAATACATATATCAAATATCATTTAAAATTTATTTCGTGAAATTTTATCGACCGTTCTGTATCTACGTATTTTCGACTCTGAGTTATTTTATTACTCTGTTCTTCTTTTTTTGATTATTACAATCGCGTGGGGAAATTCATGGAAACATACGGACAAAAATGTAGCTTCAATTATAATGCAAGGGTAAACGTGATTTTTTTTTTTTTGTTCTATATCTCTTTTCCTTCTATTTCTTGTTTTTTCTTTTTTAATTTTTTATTCGCGTTCTAAAGATAACACAGCGTAATTATGGAACGTTTCGTTGGTCCTTGAAGAGCGGAAGACCGGAAATAAGAGAACTTCACCGCGGGCAATGTAATTAAGGATAGAAATGCGAAAAGGTTGTAGCCAAAAAAATACATCACCGGCAGGGATCGCAAACATCGGGCAAGTAGGTTAAACAGGTACGAATTTAATGCAACTTTGCTGCCAAGTTTAATCAGCCGGAGATCATTTTATATCTCTAGTTTCGTGAAAATTTCATAACTTTGAATGAAAAGAATATCTTTTCTCGATTGCGAAACCTAACCACTGTTTGGAAGTTTAGATACGCTTACTCTCTTCTTTAAAATTATACCATTTTATTTTACATCGCATTACGAGCATTCTGTCAGATATGTATAATATCTTAAAACCGCACGAGCTACGTATCTGCCTCTTAAAACATAGCTTCTCGTACGTAGTCGTCCGTTTTTATTTACAACAGTAACAAAAATAATACGGGACACTCCACTTAAACAACATTCTATCACGATGAAAAGAGGCGTCCTCTTCGTCTTAACTAGCCATACCAATTAACAAAGGATCAAATCAAAATCTTGGTACAACGGCAACTTAACCTTCCTATTATCGAATATCCCTGAACTGTTTTTCAAATGATCAGCAAAATAAAAACAAGCGCCACGTCGATGAAAAGTATGTTTTAATAGCGTAGTTGAATGGACAGTGGATTGAAATAAGTCGCCATCGAGCAAGGGCGGTGCTCACTTAATTAAGTCGGTTTCCCTTGGGCGTACGTGTCGCGTGCAACGGCGAGAAAAAGTCCGGCGAATGGACGGCGACCACATACTCGCGTACTATCGCGCGTAAGCGCGGCACGTAACTGCAACGCAACAACAGGAGAATGGCGACTGATTGCCAGGCCGTTGCGAATTTCACGCGGGATTCTCCGACGAATTTCGCGCGCGAGCCCGTCCGTGCCACGGCAGAACGCACGTTAACCGGCTACGGTTAAATTGTTATTGAAATCGCAATCGAGACTATGGTTAAAACTACGCGAAGGTGTTCGTTCTCTGATTAGGTTCGATTGATGTCGCGTGTCAGGTTGACGCCGGTTTTTCAAAGGATCGGTAAGGTTGATGCGTCTTTTATGATTACGGTGGAATGTGGAACGCTTGCTGCAGAGAATCGACAATGCTGATGTCGGAGCAAGCGAATTAGCGTTGTGATCGAAGCTACGATTGGGTTCGAAACGTGTAGCATCAATTGAACCTCCCTAAAGCAAACCTATCGACTCAAATTTTGATTAATTTCGTAATTTCATTCTAAGTACGCGATTAACGTTCGATTCTTAAGAAACTGTTAGGGAAGTGATACATTTACACTGTACATGAGAGTGTGTGTGTAAGGGTTAGAGGGCGTCAAGGTCTTAGTGGAGACAAAAGACTGTTGCCAGATGTTAGAAGGATCTAGGATAGTCGGTTGGCGACCAGTGTGCGTGCAAGACGTTCTTCAGAGAGTAATATAGATGTATAACTGTTGTGTGGGAAATATAGTAAATAATTTGTATTCCCAAATCCTCGAATTTCCTTAACAGAAACGAACTACTATTCCCATGAATTCATTCGTAAAAAAATTTGGGGTAAATTCTGTACTTCTCGATTTATGGATTTAATCAGTGTTACTCCTGAAGGACTCATACATCGCTTTAATAAACTGTTGATTATATACCAATACTTACAACATCGATTTCTCTTGAAAACAGCGAAACGCAAGAGCCGAATACAGCTGGCAAAATAACAACACGCGAAACAACACCCTGTGACAGTATCGAAATGACATGCGCTCGCAACCGACGAAAATCCAAATCTCGCGGACCTTGCCCACCCACCGGCTCGACAGGGAAACAGGAATTTCCACGCAGAAGAGAGCGTAACGAGCGCGTGGCACAGAGCTGTCATCGGGCAAAAACGTCGACGACCACCGCGCGCAGCCGGCCAATTACATTGCCGCGGCTAATGCGCCCATCCAGGTGGCGCGGCGGTCGCGTTCACGGAACGCGAAATCATACGATCGAAAGCTGAATAACAATTAATTCGATTTACGTGGCGGTCGGATGAATTAGGCGTGAAAGGGACAGCGGTTTTCGGGAGGGGATCGCCGCCATCCTCGCGGACGACAAGCTTTATCGTACGCGCGTTTTGACGTCCATCTGATAACGAGGCAGCCCGACATCGGCCTCAGCCATTGGCCAAGAACCGCAAATTCATTTTCGACTGCGCGTCGTCGTTTCCACTCCGCAACCCTGGCCCGACGTTTTTCGCGTTTCACCCAGCCTGTTTTTCACGCGTCCCATTTCGCGGTTCGATCCCCGCTACCATTCTCTGCTCGCGTTTCATAATTGGCCTGCGGCGTTTTCTGTGCTTGGCACGCTAATGAGCGTTATTGGCAGCCCATCTAATTTATCCGTGCTGGCCGCCTGGCCGTCGCTGATGTCGCTCATCCACCGATCGATTATCCGGCGTAACCGCCGCGTAATGGCTTACGTTACGCCACCGAGCATCCTTTCCTGCGACTCGTGCCCGCTCCTCTTCTTTTTTTTTTTTTCCCCGTTTCTCGACACGCGTCGCTTATTGGGGCGTGTACTCGTTGTCGAGTATAGTGGAGTACGAGCGGAATTTCGAGATAGGGTATCTTGGTACTTTGGCGGGAAACGTTCTTTGAAATTCCTGCAATTACGCGGTGCGGGAATTTTTAAACGGGCAAACTTGGTTGGGCGAATTTTTTTTTTTTTTTTTTTTTTTTTAGGAAAATATCTCGATTCTTCGAGAGTTGCTCGCAAGTCTAAAAGATCTCGTGTCGATAAGAGAATTTGCGAGCGTGTTTTACTGCTCTGCGTAAGAATGGACGATGCTGAGATGTTTCTTCGAGGGAAAATTCGAAAAAGATTGATCTGGTCGTATTTAACAGTCGATCGATATTAAAGTAAGGACGTGATTATGCTACGATTCTGACGATTAACTACTGCAATATTCTAAAGTATTCTTGCTCTAAAGTTGCTTCCTAATTTACTTACGGATAAGGAACGCTTCTCGATGAGAAATACTGAAACTATACGAAAACAAGGTGTATCTGTACGCTTCTCGTAAAGTTATACGCTTTATGTTGATAAATTGCAGACAATTGCTTATGTACTCCAAGAAGTAGACACGATCGTGCTTCGGTAAACGAATTGAAGAGCTTGTGAAGAATAATTAGGGTGAATAGCTAGAAACGGGTACGATGGAAATATATATAGAATGCGAAACTCTTTGAACTCTCTCTCGTCCTCTCTCTCTCTTTTCCCTCTCGGCTACGACGATGATTCTCGATTTCGGTATAAAAACAGTGGCTCTGTTAAACTGGAGAAACCAATTACGTTATCAAACGAGGAAGCGAGTATAACACACGTTTCGCAAATACTTGCGAGTCAAAGGATGTAATCTCCTAGGGTTATTGTAGTTTAATGGTTGGAAAAGGATGAAAGGAGAGGAACGAAGAGAATATTTTTAAAAGAAAGTAACACTGAAAGAGCAATAACGATATTCGTAATTAATTTCTTCTACTTTTATATAAATGTAGTTCCTTCAATTTTGTTTTAACGACCGTAGGATGTGCGTCTCCTAGAAATGTTTCAGTTAAGCTTCCTTTTTCTTACACGTTTTGTAGCGAATATTTTTCGATAATGCGAACAAATTTCCGATTAAAGCGTAGTGTTCTACGGAGAACAATAACCTACACGTCATATGACTACTGAATCTTGTATAACATGTCTTATAAAATATACATAAGATTTCGGTTGATGAGCTTAGGGTTGTCTGTTGACGTGTTATTTGTATCTATATGTGTTTGACCTCCTTATGTATTCTTTCTTTAAAAGAAAGAAAAGAAAAGAAAGTTTGTAGTGACTAAACACTGAAATGAAATATAATCTAAGTGTGTTAATTGATTTTTTGAGAATTAAGGAGAAAAATTACGATATTAAGGTATATAAAGAATTGAAAAAGTAAATCTCGCAATGTTTGAGGACAAGACATCGCCACATTGTACCGAGGACAAAATTTGTCGATCTTTTTATTTTTCTCGCTTGAGTTGATTCCGAGAATCAGTACAAGATAACTCTGCCACATATAGAAAATTTCATCTCGAATTTCTGTTGGTCGACTTTTGACCGGATAAAATAAAAGTGAAGGGTAGCGAATCGATACTTTCCCAACAAGCCTTCCGAACAAAACTCTCTGAGAAAAGTTTACGATTTGCTACGAACCCATGAGCCGATCAAACACAGAAAGTTATAAATGAAAAATCACGTTTTTCTATAACGCGAAACTTTTTTGAATCCCGTACGCGTGACAATAACAAAAAGGTAAGCTTGCAGATTATTATTTGAATCGCATTACGTAGGAACTAATACACAAAAATGAACAATTTCATACCAACAGTTAATACATAATTTTCTTTTCCTTTTCATGCGATATAATATTTCAGGATTATTATCTCACTGCGGAATAAAAGTGTTAATTTGCATAAAAATTTACAACCTCGTTATTAACGTCAAATTTCGTTTATATTATATATCGATCCTTTGCATTTAGATAGATTACACAGTTCTATTTATCTTGTTAAATCATCGAATTAATAAAATGTATTACAGCACTGTATAATTTCCAGCGCAATTTCGAATTATCGAACGATGTTTCACATTTGATCCGTGAAACTATTCCCCGAGCGTTCCTGACGCAAACCACGCGAGAAACCGAACGTTTTCAGCAATCCGTAACAGTTAGGGGATACAAAGTTAAACGTTTCCATTACCAGTGGTATTTCGGTCGATTCTTCACTCGTGACTTCTGCCCCGGGAACAGGTTCCACTTTTAATTTTCCAAAAGGTCGGTGGGTCTCAAGGATGGCTTAGTTTAAAGCCAGTCGAACGTGATTGTATTGCGAATCGTTCGCGCCGTGCCGCAAACTTCAAACGCTGTACGGCTTCCCGTTGAGATAACGAAAATCATTTGCTTCGGGGCGACATCACGTTTTCTATTTAATAGAAAGTATTGTGCTAACGAGACAGATGTCGAACTATGGAGTGGCGAAGCAAGTAATTTTTTATACTTTAATCGTTAACTTTTAATCGAAAATAGTGTTTTTTAATTTGTTTCGAATAAAGATTAAATTCGTACATATATATATTTTTTTTTCTGTAAAAAAATGTATGCATTTACTGCTGATATTTGACATTCAAATTAGATGATTAAATTGGTTTTTGATATAGGGATGATTTTCGCGTTTATCTTCGATTTTTTCCGAATTTCGGCTATTTGATTTTGATATCCGATATGCAAATTAAGTATATAAAGCGATTTCGAGTGTATAATGCGTGTTTATGGATCTTTCGATTGCAGGGCAATTTCACAGTTAAATAGTAGCTGAAAGATTTGTTATCTTTGCTAATTTTTAATTGCAAATAATTCATGAAGCAAAATATCTGTATTGGATAAATTATACGAAGAATGAATTTTATTCATTTCGGCTGATTATCATGGAATATAAAATCTTATTTAAAATTTCATTGGGAATTCGGCGGGATAGATCGTTGTATGTAAAATTCAAAATTCAGGAATTTTTGAATAACTGAAACGAGCGATATCGAATTTATGTAAAACCGTAAATGACAACAGAGTAGCAACAAATATTGAAAAATAGGAAATTTGTAGAAATTATTGCTTTATCAATCAAAGTCATTGTTATACGTATTTATCGATTTTGAATATTAAACCTGCATATATGTATAAATGAATAAAAGTCGCTGTATAACTTTACATAATTAGATAAGTTTCCTATCAAGCGTCAACCATAACATAGAATATTCCTTCTCATTCATACGGTTCTCCATCTTCGGCCTTCATTAACGGGTCCCCGTGAACATACGATGACATCTACCACACCCGCTATTATAGAGCTTTCCAACAATCTCTACTTCCGCAAGTTCTTGCCTACATAGCCATCGATTTTCAGATATAGACACTTCATCCTAATACCGAATATTCTCGTGTTTAAGCCATGATTCTACATTCAGATAGTTTCATAAGCTCTGCTATGAAATACCCTCTTTACCTGCTTTTCTATAATTTTCAAATCGATGTCAGTTTTAATATTCAACATTTTTTTATCGTTGATTAACCGTATATCATCCGCGGTTTTGGTTATTATACCTTTATATTCATACTGGAAAACGCATCGCGTTTGGCAATTTAATTTAGTAAAATTCACAACGTATTTTTCGTATCATTCTAATTAACATATTAACGGTCAAAAGAAATTGAATCTTTTACGAATCAATAACCAAACAGCACTGGCCAAATTAGGGTTGTTGAAAATGCATTTAACGGATTCGAAAGCGCGGAAAAACACCGTGGCATTCATAATCTCAAAAGATCCGTTTCAGGCAAAGATAAATCAACCTGCACGCGTCTATTCAACCTTCAAACCACGTTGAACTGCGAATTCCTTAAAAAAAAGCGAAAAGAGGAAGAAAAATCGCAATTAGTTCTCAAATAAACGCCACAAGGGCGAAGGATACATCCTCGAACGTGGGAGACAAGCGTCTCGCTTTAACTGGGTCGTTTAAACGGAGTCGGCGTTCGCAGCGGTGTTCCAGAGCTCTTTCATAAGCCGAAGACATTCACGGCAGGGAATTGCATTGAAAGTCGTTCTGGTTTCGAAATTTTTTAATGGAAAGAATAGCTGGCTGCGCTCGACATTCTGTACGCCGGTTAAAGGAGTCCATTCGAGACAAAATGCGCGAGCCCAGCCGAAATCCCGGAGAAATTAAAAGCGACAACCGTTTCACCTTCCCACTTTTTCGCTTTAACCAGCACCATCAGCTCCGCGAAACGAAATCTTTGAGGCGGAAGTTCGCATTCGAACGCTACGATGAAGCGTCCTCTATACCCTAATTATTCGCGCTGTAAAACTCCAGCCGAATATCCATTTATAGTATTCCACACGGTGGATACGCAACGTGGCTCTTTTAAACGCGATATAAATCGCTTTTCCTTCCTTCCTCGTTACGCCTTCGTCGCTGATGTGTTCGTCTCTCGAGAACGTACAAACCCGCTTAACCTATCCGAGGACCAGGCGTTAAAATAACGCGTGATAGTCGCGTAAATGTAACATTAGCGAAGAAATGTAGAGTGAAAATCATCTACGTATTGTTTTACAGAGCCGATATACGTCTGTTTATTCAGATCCATATTTTTCTCAGATCTAGTCGAACTTACAAATATTCCAATGGATAGTCTATTTTCGATAGTTCCTATATTTTTGCGAACGACGTGTATTCTGTGTGTTCTTGCATCTTCAAATTTTCCGTAAATAGATAGAAACTCCTCGTAAAACTCCTGAAAGTTTTATAAAACTGTAGCCTGTAGGTTGAGATCCATGAAAATATCGTGGAAAAAATTGTCATGCGAATTTTTCAACCGCAATACCAACAGAGTTAGAAAGCTTGCTATACAGTAATGCAGACTTTAACGGTGTAAATAAGGACAAAAATTGTAAATGAAATGTTACATTAACGCAACGTTAGCTCGCAATGTGTTAAAATTGTGTAGCCATTTGTTACACATATACCTTTGCATCGCATTACTTTACTGCTTGGTCCTTAATGGCTTGCAATTTTGTGGTCGCACTACTCTCAACAGCTTCGTGTATGCATGGTAGCGCCACCATATGCGTGGTGGCTAGAACTAATCGGTCATCACTTCGTTGACGATTTCATGATGGTCTGGTGTCCTGTTTAGAACCTGCTGGATCGTTGGGAGATCTATGAATAAGGGATAAGCGGATGATTAACGATGTTGGTGATCGTTTGAACGGTGAGAAATAATGGAGTGTGTCGGGTGATGAGTACAGGTTTTAGGGTGTCAGTCGAAAATTCGTGAGTCAACTATATCGTGGATTGTCAGGGAATATGACGATAATCGAAGCGAGTAAATTATCGGAGAGATATCGGTACATCCATCATCTATTGCGTAATATAATAGGAAGAAATTGAGACGTTGCTTAAAATCAACAAAAGGAATCCACACAGAGTGTCTAAAATTTGAGAAAGTTATTTTCGAGTTATTAACGAATAAAGTTACAAAATTGGTCTATTCGAAATACTATCTTAGATGAATGACAAAGTTCTGTGCTAAAATCCTTAGAAACTCGAAAACCTCGTTCATTGAAACAACGGATACGTTTTATTAAGATTCCTCGAGTGTAGCTACGAGTGTTAGAACTAGAACTAGTGTTTAAATGCTCCATCGCGAAAACAAACTTGCTACACATATGCCGAACTACACGGGAACAAATTCTGGAAATTTCTAAGAGTTAAAATGACCCAAATTTCATCTGCCACTTCGCGTTATTCTTCGCAATCTCATCTCACTTCTTCCGCGTGTTTGAAGAAAATTGAAAACGAGCACCTTTTCAGCTAATGCTGTGCTATGTAACAATGCTGTATGTATTCACTCGCGTGATCTTCGCGAGAATCGTTCCCCCACTCTAGCGCCTTTATGCTCCCCACCGCTGCGCGAATCGAGCGTATCGGAAAGGGTGGGGGAACAATGGCACGGGACCACCTGCAACAAGGGACAGAGCGTCTCCTTGGACGCATACTTATTCATTTCCAGACCGATGAGCATCAAAGCGTAACGCGGCGCGACAACCTGTAATCTCGTGGATATTGCCAGGTGCGCGGCTCGAGTCGCCCCCTATCAGCGTCACGAACGATTCAACGAGTAATGCCACGTTACGTCGACGCACGTGTCGTTCCATCCCGATCGTCTGCGAATCCGTCTGTTCGCGCTTAATGCGCCGCCCGTGTGCATCGTTCTGAATCGTTTAGGGATGATGGTTCTTAGGGGATCCGCGCGGGAATTAAAGCACACTCGACGAACTGTTCGACGAGGAATCTTCTGATATATCTTGGTCTTTCAACGTCTGTACTCTTTGATCGCCCGTATTACAACAAGTTCCTTATAGGACAGCCCCTATATCAGCATAAAGCTTGAAGTACGTGTTTCTTTTTTCTTTTTCCTTATGTAATTTTATCGTTTGTGCAACGTGTCGAGAAATAACAACACCATTTAGTTTACAAATATATCATTCACGTTACGGTGACAACGTTTCTTAATCGACGAATTTAAACTATGGATTTTCGCGCAAATACACGCACATCTTTCGCTCGATGAGCCGGCAAAGCAAAAATGAAAAAAGAGGAGGAAAAAAAGCAGATTAGAAGAAACTCATCGCGAACGGTCAACAAACTAGAACGTCAGAGAGAACGAACAAAGAGAAAGTTCGAATCAAAGCCGTTAATTATCGTTCTCGCAACGAAGTCTCTTCCCTTGACCTCTTTTGTTCGAACGAACGCACGCGGCCACGCTCTCTCGCATTGTTCCCGAAAATGCTGGCGGCGTGCATTGTAAGCGAGCTAACAAAATAACAAGGTCTTGTTCTTTCACGAGAAAAAGGAACCCACTCACATTTCTGATATTACGTTTGGTGTTACGAGTTTCCAAACTTTCCTCAGCCCATTGTTACTTCCTTCCTCGGCTGCTTTCGTAATCGTTACGTAGTTAATTTAGTGTTAATTAATTTACGTAGCTAATTCGCTGTTCATTTATTTTAATTCCTGGAACACGAACAAACCCGCTAGTTTCAACATTCATACTGTTTCTCTTCATCCGCTTCCTGTCTCTCTCTCTATCGTAAAAATTTACCATACGATCAGTCACGTCACCTGAATTCCAACAACTTGAGACCGCTTTACCACTGTGTTACTCGCTTGAAATATTCTTTCGAACTTGTAAGTTGGTTTATGATAACCAAGTTACTCGACATTGAGACGCTTGGATTCACGTAACTTGACCAATCTGAACGAATGCTCATGCATGAAATGACGCAGTGATACTAATTCGTCACGGTGGCAGTGGGCATATGGCCGGAATAGAGAAGCCTGATCAACAAACGCGAAGTATGATCGGGGGCCAACCCCAAGACGAATGTAACGACTACGTGCTGTGGAATACGTTCCAGGAGATTCGGTACGTTGTTGCTGAATTGGAGCTTCTCTCGCGTGTAAAAAGTTAGGGGAACTAATGTAACGGAGTATCGATGGGGGAAGGAGACAAGTCGCCGCAGGGGTCGCCATGCAATAGTAACATGATCTTTGCTATAGTTAGTCAGGATTAAGGCAACAAGGCACGTTAATATTGGAAATGAACTTTAGGATGATTTTATTTTTCCTATTATTTTCCAATGTCTGATTTGTTTCTTTTATTTCTAGAATCTCTTTTTATAAAGAAAGGAATAAATTATACATTGAACAATTTGTATAAATTTCACAGCCAAGTGAAGTTATTAACAGCACGAGCAACGTATATTGTTTACGATGACGTGTTGTGTTTACCATTGTTTATTATCGTTTATTATTGTTGAAATAACAATTGATATTTGTCCACATACATGCGATATAATATTTATCGTAATTATCATTGTGCAAAGATTATAATATAGTAGAATAGCGTTAATTAACTTTTATTAATACAATGATCGAATGTTATCCGTTTATGATGTCACGTGGTTTGAACGTATGTATCTATCTGAAATCCTACTGCTTTAAAATTCTCATTAATAGCTCGTAATTAATACAACAATAATTCTCATAACTATCTTAAAAAACTAGAAAAAATAAAGAAGAAAAAAATTAAGTAAGTAAGATCTACCGTACAAAAAAGTTGCAAAAGTTCGGAGTGCAACTTAAATAAATATCTCACTTCCGTTCATTCCGTGTTCTTTTGCCTTCGTCTGAATTGATTCACAAGTTCGCGTTAATTGCATATTTTTCATTCATTTTCACGATCATTATCCACCACGTAATTAAATAAACGCAACGGCGAAATAGCGAAAAGTATAGCGAACAAAAGCGGGAATCCGATTTCCCGCTAAAATTCTCGGTAGCTCGATAGCTGCTTTTCGTTTCCGGACGGGCCAGGGTTTCCGCCGGTGTTTCATCGGAGTTTATACCACTGTCGAACTGTAACACTATATTACGACATAAAATAGCTGCACACGAGCAAAAGGAAACAAATTCTGGGAAAACAGAGTTCGTGGAACAGTATCGAAATCTGCGCGTCGCCATAAACAAAAATGAATGTAACTCGCAACTTGTGAAGGCATTGAGCGACGTTAATTCTTTGTCTTGCTGTTTGCTGCTCCACTTTTACCATATTATTTTAACTCGCGTTTCGTAACATTGAATAATCGCAGAAATTATGACACAGATGACACAATTTTATTTTTCACTTTAATCAAACTTCATTTTAACCGAATTTTGATTTTAATACAAGTTCCTATTATTTGGAAAATTATGAATCTTATTGTTCTTTATTACCGAAACAAGAATATTGAATCGAAAATTTAGAATACCCGAGACAAAGTTTAACCCAGAAATACCTTGAATATATCGTATAAAATAATTTCACAAAAATACATTCTTCTGCTACGAACCATTCATCCTCTTGTATTAAAAAAAAAAACATTCCATTTAAGCACCGTAAGTTACCTTACGTTTCCAAAGTATTTTGTATCCTATTCCACCGATTCTATCACCTGTCAAGAAAAACCATCTCACTAGTCACTAAAATGATTCGCTAAGTAGACGGTTAAGGCTCTATTCGCAGGATCGATTTACGAACACTGGAACATCCTTCCAGTTTCCAGCGAAACGCGCCCGAGGAATTGCAGACAGACGCCAGGGACGGAGAAAGTACTGAAAAATTCATCTCTTATTACGTCGCTACCATTCATTCATATCTCCCGTGAAGATTCTCCTCCTTTTAACGGGTGGGGATAGAGGGTGGTAGATGATCGCGCGTCTATAATACGATGCCTACAGCTTCCGGCGAGGTTTCTTCAACACACAGAGCAGGACTAGCCTGTGAAAACGGAGAACATTTATTGTACGAAACATGATCGTCCGTTTCTCAAAAGAATCCTAGCAGGTCGTGTAGTTGGCGAATAAAGCGGAGCGCAAGAGGAGACGCGCGGATCTTCTTGAACGAATTCACAGCTACACAGCGACGAGACGACGTTACGTTTCCCTCTATCGATGATAATGCCCGTTTCGTTTCGTTTCATTTCGCTTCCTTCTCTCGTTTTATATCGCGTGATCTCTCGAATTTCCGGCACAAACAAGAGTCAGTGCAAGCGGATAAAGATAGATGGATGAAAGCTCTGGCATGATATATGATTAATTTTTAGTTGTTTTTGTTTTATTGGGTCGTTAGCAATAATGTTTCTTACATAGTCAATTTTAGTGTGGATATACGTATGGTATTTATATAGCTTTTGCATTTATATTCGTTTGAAGAGGGCCAGAATGGGGTTAGGTTAGTTAGACAAAGAAGTACAATTTATGTATCCAATTTACCCGAACCTAAGCTATGCCTAATATCTACGTGGTCCACTAGTAAATCCATCTTCCTGCTGAACTCTATTTCATAGGGAATCGGATTAGCACCTATCGAAATCCAAATCGAAATCACGCTAATCCGTCGATATGATGTATCAATATTTATACAAAGAAGTGTATTTTATACACCAAATTACCATATCCTGTCTACCAAAATCTAATTTACACCTAATCCACCCACGTGGCCCTCTAGTCTATCGGTAAAATCGCTGTAGAGACGATCCATCTTACTCGCTAGATTCTATTTTGTAGCATACGAATCAGAACAAACTGCAGCTTAGCGATAACGAGAATCTGAGTGGCGGGTGTGCAGAGCGGGGGAGGGGGGCTCTCGTCGTGGATACGAAAGGGAGAACGAAAAGAAGGGAGGACGAAGAAAAAGGAGATGGAAGGGGGCGAGAGGGTCGGAGACAAGGGTGAGTGAGACAGAATGGCATTTGCACTGGCTCCCGGCCAAATCCCACCTCATCAAAATGTCGGAAAGATGGCTCGGGACGAGTCAAGGCAACACGGTCTGAATGTCATCCCTTGAGGAAGTATCCTGCGAGAGCCAGGGTGGAAGAGGAGCTTGATATTTTTTGACGATGTACAATAGAGGGCGGAGGAGACAGGACAAATGCGAGGGGGCTCGCGAGAGTCATCGTTCATGCTGATCCGACCGGCTCTTTGATCACCCCGCTGTGCTGATCAGCACTTTCATGGCAACGCGATTAGCCGCCGAAAGGGAGACATACTTTTTCCCTGATATGTAAACCGTGGCCTAGAAGACACGTTGAACGTTTCGATTCTTTAACGTTTGTGAAAGGAAAGTGCTGTTTATGTTTGTTTAGGTGGGTGATCGTCGTATGTGGTGTCAAATTTGGAATGGAAGAGGGTGGAATATGGTGGGGGAAAATGAATGAAGTGAAAGGAAAAGAATATTTACAGAGATGTATAGAACAACGATAACAATAGAAAACTTTGAATCTATTTTTACCTGTGTAACAAATTCGGTGAAAATAATCTAACTGAAACCTTAGCTAAAAACACCCCTATTTTATGACTCGTAGCGAAAGCATAGTAAATACGTCTATAAATAACCTCGCAACACGTGCAGCCTGTCGTACACGGTAATCTTCGAAAATCATTAGGCCCCACGATAATCATAGCCACGACGCACCAAAAGGGAGAATTCACTTCTTTCGGACCCCGACTATTTTATTGCACGTCTAATCGCACGTTCGTCGACGGTGACACCCTGCGGTGACCGCGAAATCATTTTTCAGCGCGCATCAGCGCAATGCGCGACACGTGTCGCCTTCATTTCGTTCTCTCCGCCCGTTACGACTCAATCCGCGGCAAAAGGATCCCGCGGCGCGATCACGAGGCAATAACGCGTTCCTCCTAGCGTTTTACCAACCGCTAGCATTTCACAGCGGTAACTTTCACGCTAATGTCACGTGAATTTATTAAAAGCTGCAATTAAGGAGCGGGCGGTGCGTCTAGCGATTTACGGCTGACCAATTGATGTAATTTTAACGTAGTACGACTTGTGCGCGTCCGTCCATCCGTCAAACATGTTTCGTCGACGCGAGGAAACGAACAGAATACGGCTGTTTCATCGAGAATTTCTGCCCTTTTCCGCGACCACCGTGGTGCAGCGATGAAGTTTCCCGGGGAACGTGTTTGCGAAGAGATTGCGGTGTTTGAGCTGGAGTTTACCTTTGATGATGGAGTTGCCAGGCTTTTTTTCCTCTTTCGGTTCTTTGTATTCGTGGACAGTGAAGTGTATGAGTGGTCTTCTCTAGTTTGAGGATGGTTATTTTTGTAAATCCTTTGTTAGTTTGTGTTTGAATACACGGAAAGTACAAGGTCTATTGAAAATATATTTCCCGTTCCCGATTTCGTGGAATTTCATGATATGGTTTGTCACAGTAAACACGACTAAATTGAAGAGACTTTCAACGAGACGAGAATTTTGATCTTCAATTTAATATATCGTTTGTTAACAATTTCCCTTTAAAGCACATGCTACATGAAATACATGTTAGTACAGGAAGACTAATCTAAAACGAACTGATAGAAAATCTACAATTAGGACGTAAAATGTTGGTCTCTGAGTAACTTCCATTTAAAACATCGATGCTTGTTTTTTAAGTTTTTAAGTTTAACATTGTTTTCCTGTACTTCGCGACTAATATGTCATAGCAATGAATAGCTAACATCCGTTGAAATAACTCTCGAAAAGATCGTAAGGCAAGGGCTTAAAACCTTTGTCTCTCACCGCACCCCTAACATCGCCCATCTATCTCCGATCTAATCAAAAATCATTGTCCCACGGTAATTACTAAATCCGAAGATCCCCTCGGTCTCGTCCGTTCGCGGACGCACTCGAACCACAGGAAACACTGACTACATACACGCACACCTCTCTGTGGCTCTCCAATTCTGACGCACGTTCTACCGTCCAGTGGCAGCGCTCGGCATTAATCGTCTCGCGCGCACGGATTTGTGGGGCATCAAAGAACAGAGCCCTGACCCGTGCCGCGGACCCTCGTCGATTCGCAGCGACGTGTTCCCCGCTCGTATCAGAGGATAATGATCTAAATCCTAGGTGAATCCGGAAGCTGATCCGCGGGGCCACGGTGTGAAACCCGATCGAATCCTCGAGCACGGTTTTCCGCCGTGGTCTCGTCCCAAACGATGGGAATTACGAGGCTGGAGAGATAGGTGGGGGAAGGGTCGAACGATTACGCTGGATTTTCCTGAATATATTTTCAGCGGCGCGATAAAATATAGGATGAACGATGGGGCAACGTTCGAGGGTCGGAATATCGGGGTCACGTGGCGTCGCGGACACGAAATTTATTACTCGGCCGAGCGAGACCGATTACCCGGCGCACCTTCCGGCTGAAAAACTTGCGCCTCTTCGACTAGTATTATTGGATAGGGGGACCGCTGTCTCGATGTTTGGCTCCGGAACTCTTTTATTGCGGTTTAGGGGATGCATAGGTGGGGTTAGGTTAGGTTAGGTTACGTTACGTTAGGTTAGGTTTAGGTTAGGTTAGGTGTTTCGACAGTTGGTTAGGTTTATGCGTGCGTACAGCGGATTGAGACGTGTTAGTTATGGGTTTGCTCGGATAAATATCGTCCTACCGATGATTTATGTTGACTTTGACGTAAGTATCTGTGCTGTTTAGCGATTCTGGTTGTATGCAGAGTGAAGCTAATGATGTATGTAGATTTGCATATGAAATGTACCATATATGTAAGTACTTATGGTTGATATATGTATATATATAGTTACGTGTGTGTGTGTGGATATGAAGATAGACTTTGTACTACCTAGAGTTAGTATTGATATTGATATTGATATTGTAATCATATTGTAGGAATATTGAATTGTATATAAGTCTTGTAAGTGGAATCACGATCAAAACGACAATGGTTGAAAGGAATTTTAATAAGAATTTAATCGACGAACGTATAGAATGGATAAAATTTGCGTTAAATACGTATGTAATTAGGTTCAGCTAAGAACATTGAAGAGTAAGATAACAAAGAGATGTTAGGATTGAAAGATTCGATACGTAAGAGGAATTATATAATGTATAGTCCTGCATATTGGCACGTACGACTATTGTATTTGAAAAACACTTCTATAGAAGAAATATTCCTTTCAGCGCGGAAAAATATTTCTTCCTTCAAAGAAATTCCATACAACTTGGAATTTTCTTGCGAAGGGGAGGCATACTTATATAACGTTTTTGCCATGAATCGATATCAAATGCTATTATGCAACTCTATACGAACAGATCATTTTTGTACTTATTGGAACGATTCAGTTCTTTTCTTTTTCTTTCTTTTTTATTTTTTTTTCTTTTTTTGCTGGAAAAATTCTACTGCAAGTATTGCTCACTGTTTCATTGTAGTTAGTATTTTAACTACTTTCGTAACACAGCTGTCGTGAAACACATTTGAGCAGTCCAATTTAATTGTTGTTGACAATGTTGTTCACTTTTTGCTAGTCCGCACGTCGATTGTGTAAGGGGATATGAAATAACTCTGCCAAAGCTAATCGCACGTCACGGTGCCTACAATTACATTTCATACCTTTGTTTATATCTTTATACTTTTACCTGTTGGACAAAAATCGTGTATTACATTTTATATTCATAAACGCAATTGCACGTGAAACAGTAGGCCTGCAGCAGTAACTGACACTTTTCAACGTGAAACAGGAGGAGCTTTTGGAAACAGGAGATTGCGCTACATAGCACTTTAAAAAAAAAGGCTGCCGACAAATTGAATTTTGTAAAGAATCAGTAATATCTCTATTTATATCATGTTTGTTCGATGTTAACACACTGAATACACATTTCGTATTTATTTGATAAATGTTTCGTGAAACTTGTCAGCGGGCAATTTTTAAAAATAATTTACGAACTTCTGAATATTTTCCAGAATTCGACACCTGCCGTTTTTGTGATTGGATTACAGTATAAAAATAAATACTACGTGATATACGACTTACAATTAATCATATTAGTAATATAAATTACGGTATAATATTAAAAATGACGTATGACTTATGGAAACTAAAAATTAGTACTGGTATAAAAATTCAGCCTGGTGTACTTTTAATTATCAATTAAAATATGCAAATTAAAAGTAAGGATCAAAAGACACTAAATATGCCAGTCTTTTTTATGGTTTAATTTCTTATCCACTCCCATATTTGCTTATCGACCATCAAACGCAATGCTCTGAACATGCAATCTACGTTTACAAGCATAAAATTCAACGAGCTACTTTCTAATTAAGGTAAAATGGCATAATAAACGAAGTTACTTGAGCTTCATCGTTAACCCTAAAGTTAAGAGTTCTGTCGATCAATCGGCGTCGTCAACAAAGCCATAACTCTTCTAACTATGGAGTGACAATAACGATTTCGAGCGGATGGCTAGTACGTTTATCGTTTATGAGAATGGATTAAGATCGCCACATCTCCAGTTATTGCAGTGCATTCGCCTTTGAAGAATTTATTTCTAGGAAGTATAATACAACGAATTTTCTGTTCGTATGCAGACAATCGAATTTTATGGAAATTGCAATTAGAAGAGCGAAACAATGTAAATACAGATCTGATTTGATGTTTCAAGCTTTGAATATTTACTTAACCTTTTAATAATAATATAATGAATTTTGTGTTTTTATGCAGACAGTCGAATTTTATGGAAATTGCAATTAGAAGAGCGAAACAGTGTAAATACAGATCTGATTTGATGTTTCAAGCTTTGAATATTTACTTAACCTTTTGATAATTGCGATGATCTACGGCGATGATCTTACTGATCAGTGAAATAAGAATTAATTTGATCAAGGGATTAACGCTGACCAGAAAGAGTTTTCAATATAAAAAAACACCTCATTTTTACAGCACGAATGAAAGATATGAGAAAAATGTCATAGTTAAATACAGAAATTTTTTTATTCCTTGTCTCAGTGGCAGTGCATCATATGTTGGAAATTTAGGTGGCATTCCGCCATACAGGGACGTAGATTGCATAGTCAGAGCGCCACTATATTCGTCGGTGGCGTTGTAACGGCAACTCGACGTAATACAATGTAAAATATGGCGGCTGTAGTCGGCTGGACTCGTGTTCTAATTACGGCGTATCGCTCGGCTGTCTCGGTTGAGAGCATGTACGTCCAGTAAATGGGAAGTTACCGAGCGATACTTACTAATCGGGGCTAATCAGAACGGTAAATTCAACAATTAATTGATATTCCGACACCGGTGATTGAGATCTAGTTGAGCGACTGGTTTAATTCGTCTCCACATTTCTGATCATAAAATTACAGCAGCGCAACTTGCATTGTTTACGCCAAACCTCGTTGTGTCATGTTTTTCATGAGAAAATTAGTACACTGTACATTCTAATTACTTTGTTTTATCCTTGTACTTATTATAAGGCCTAAAGCAGAAACAAGAAATTTAAAAATAATCATCACCTCGATGCAATCGAATCATTCGACATACTCAAGTCCCGGATAGTACACGCGTTCGCCAAACACGTGGCGCGAGTGTAGCGATGCCCAAAACCGACCCCTTTCACATGCAGCCACCTGTGTTGTTCCAGTCGCACATTTCGTCATCGAACAAATTAGCCTCGTTACCGTTCCGTATCAAACTATAGCAAGGTTAATCGACAGCCTGGCAAGCCACTATAGGGTGATCTTCATGGCGTGTACATCGTGCAATGCCCGCTCCATTCAACTCGACGCGCCATCCACGATTTCATCGTCGGTGCATGTTGGATTGCAGCCAGAGTATGTAGTCGATTTCCCGTTCACGGACGTAAACCGGCGTGAAAACGAACGGGGACGAAGATATTCAACGTTGGTGGTGTTCAAAAGGGCGCAACAGATAAAGACGGAGAATATCCAGGTCGTTTACGAGCGTATTGATGAGAACAGGGACAAAACGAACAATATGAATAGGGGGTGAGGAGAAAGATCACAGGGGATTAACAGGGACTTCGGGGATTTCTTTTTGTAATTTGCTTTGCGGTGACGTATGCCCTTTAATTCGCGGGGATTAAGAAAGAGCGGAATTTATAAAGATTTATCGTTGTAGCTTGGTAAGGCACGCGCGCGCCTATGTCGGCCGAAGTTTCGTATTCATGCACACGTAGTCACTACAAGGATCTAATAAAAGCGAGACGAGAGGCTCTGGCCTCTTTCGTTGCACAAAGGCGACTGGCTACGTGCCCTTTGCACACGGCTCTGTGCGAAACCAACGAGAACCGGATTTCGAGTGCCTTGGCTCGTGTTTACGCCGGATGGAAGAAACGCGGCTCGCGAGGACGCAACAAGCGGCTATCGATTCCGCACGTATGTAAACAGTTTTCGCTGAATATTGTCCGTTTATACGACCAACGACGATGGAATGTATCGGTGAAATATTTGATCGCGTTTGCTATTGAACGAACAAAGTGGTGTTATTGGTACCACCACTGCTACTCTACATATGTTCTTGTTCATGTATTTTAATATCTTTTACATGGAAATCCCTTTGTAACATTTTTTCTACTCTCGGTTTTACCATTCGGTTTCGGCTATTGTTGATACGAGACAGCGAAGCGTCCTTTTTCTTCTACAGAATTGTTCTATTGCTCGCTTAATATCGACGTTTATTCCACAGTGGGCAACATCACGATCGTTCATCCAACTTACTTATTAAAAATTCTGCTTGCATATTTTTTTATTCGTTGTGTATCTTGATACCGATGAAACGAAGAATTCTCAACATATGAAAATGAATTCTGTTAGAAACCAGGCGTGATATTTACCTAAGGTTCGTCTAGGTAGCTAGCAGGAAGTTGCCTTTCCTCTTGTTTGAAACTCTTTTATTTGAGTTTGAATTAGTCGGCTGGATGCGGTTAAAGAATATGGACGGCGGAGAGTGGTTAGCGTTTCGGCGTTCGTGCTTTGTTTAGAAATCGAGCGCTTATAGCCGCGCCCAGCGTGCCAACATATTCCCTACGTTAGCGTAATTGGATCAGCAGGAATTACGGAAACTCGCCTTTAGCTCGGCCCCGAGCTAGCGGGCCGCGCCACTGAAACACGGATCGCTGCGTTCCGCGGTCTGATTCGATCCTTATTCGTGCGATAACGTTGCCAGTGTGATCGTCGCCTTTCGTTTCACAGGAAATAGTCGAGAATTCGGTAGCCGTTCCAGATTCTGTGACGAGGAAATAGCTTTTCTCGCTAGTTGCAGGTTACAATGGAACCTATTATATTACGACGCAAATTTTGCTTTGTTATTACTCGCACCACTTTTCCACAATAATTTTCAATCTATCTCGTGCAAAAATCGCAAGTTATATGAAAATTGTGGAATTGTAAAAGTCGAAAGATTTATAAACGCGAATGGTGAATCTAAAAATGTGTAATGTAACTGGACGAAGGAGGATTTGTGAATAGAATCGATATCGAGTGATACACGACAAAGGAGTTCCAAGGGTTAATCATATTTCGTGGAACAAAAAATTTTATCAAATAATGAAACAAAATTATCCGACGAAAAAGGATCCGTCAAATTATCTTGGCTCTTTCTCGAATATTCCTTAATCGCTTTTACCCTGGTCCCGTTTAAACGCAACATATCGAACTCCATTGAACCCTGCTGGAAAAAATTGAAGTTAAAATCCCATCGAATCCCCTAACTACGTCAAAAAGTAACCTAACGTTTAACCGCTGCCAGGTAGGTACAAATCGAAGCGCAAACAGCCAGCGATTCGGAAATCCCCGTGGCTTTTTCCACGACGGTGGTGCGCTCTCGCGACTCGACGCGTAAATACGCGATGATCCCATAGAACGCATAAAATATTTCGCCAAACATTCGACGAGGGACGTCGATTCCACGTTCTCCACCTCCTTCCCACCCTCCGCAACGCGAACGCAAAAAATTCCATGCCATCAGTTTATTTCCATACCAGTCGACTGTATATACCTCTCTAGCGTGTAGATCGTAAACGCGCTCGTGTATGGAGCGTTTCAGAAACAGGTGACCAAACAACCTTGATCCAGCAGTAAATATCGCAGTGCTTTTAGAAGATCGTACGGACACGAATACACACACGTAGTTCATTCCTTTTCGGCGAATACTTTTCTACGAAAATTTTTGCTTAGGTTATGGTTTATGATACGTTTATCGGTATACCGAAAGGTAAGGTGCATCAAAATCGAAATACGATAAAATCGCGTTTATTAAATCGAACGTTACAAAATTTATTGTGCGTTGAAGACACGTTTGTAGAACCACCTCAGGTTCAAGGGAATCAAAAGGAAGGAAGTCTTGCCTGGGGTATCGTTCATCGAACAACGTTGCCGAATATTCTAACCTCTTTCGTATCATTCAGTAATTCTTGTTGCGAAACAGCCTTCTAATATTAAAAACACAGCTGTTTAATAATTTAACACGTTCAGCAATGATATTGCTAATACGATCCACGATATAGAATTATATAAATTTATTTTATCTTTGTTACCGTGACCAAAGATCAGCCCTATAATTTAGTGACTCATACGCTGAAGCAGCCTGTAGAAATAGGTACGATGTTGATTGAATGTGACTGTCGCGATGGAAGAAATTCTACGACCAGCATCACAGCGGCGACCAACGGCCAGGATGAATATGAATGAAACAGGTTTCCGGTCCGGTTGAGTTCGAGCCATTTTTACATTTGCATCTGTATTTGTCGAACGCGAAGGCCGGGACTAATAAAAGCAGTCTAATTTTCTCCTCTTTTTCGACAGCTTTACGCATGCTGAAGAGCTCCTCTCCCGTGTTCACGGTTTTTTGATTAGTCCGATCCGCGGCCGCTATTAATTACACGTATATCCGGTAACGAGACCCATTTTTTCCCCGTCGCAAAGATGGAGTCGTACGCGACTGGGAAAAAAGACGAGCTAACGCGCGGTCTCACTTCGCGAAAGAACTAAATTGTTCCTCGCCATTAATTATCGGCTGATTCGCTCTCCAGACTGATCCTACCTTTTTTCGTTACCTTTGGAAATGATATCCAGTTTTCTCTTTGGTTTCATGGAATTTTCGGATTTTTTGAGGTATTATACGAAATGATATTACGAACCAACGTATGATTCGAATGAAATAAAAGGTTTCTACGTGCCATTAATTTTTGACGATATAAAACGAAGAAAAATGTATATTTGTAAGATCGATTAAACTTCGAAGATTTTATCGTTCGATACCTATGACATCTTTCACCCTCAATTTCATACAAAATATTCTATAATGTGTCATAAATAAATCTTATTTAATAATATCTAGCAATAAAGTTTTCTACTAAACTAGTGGAATAACTTTCTCCTGAACGATGATCCTTCCAACTCCTCTATACATTGCGTGAAAAACTTTCTACCGTGAAGTAGTTAAATCAATGAAATTCCACGTTGTAGAGTTCGATAACTATTATAATATTTAATTTTAAAATGATTCACACATCGAAGACGAACGAGAGGAACGAAAGCTCGCTCTCTAACGCGCTCTCGCACACGGCGTAGCTATTCGTGCCGTTTCCAATAACACGTTCGCAAGGCAATATCCTCGAGATCGCCGGCTCCTATCGGTGCGACTACGAATTCCCTTCGGAATAAACGATTATTTAAGCGCTTTAACGGTGAAAACGCTCGAGGAGGATCGCGATGTCTGCATTATTAGCGGGAGCCCCGGTGTTCGATTCGCGTCGTATCCTTTCTTATCGAGCGCGCCGATCCGTTTTATTATTCCGCGCTGCTCTCTTCGATAATGCGCCTCGATACAGCTAGATATCCGCTCGCGACTTGTGAATACAGGCCTCTTCTATCCGCGATCGACCGTTTTCCAATTTCGCCAGTCGTTCCGTCGCCGTCGCGCCGCGCCGCACCGCGTTCTTCGCTCGATTGGGAACAGCCACGCGATGTACAACCGGCGTTCAACGACACGGACAATTACGAAGTTTCGTTCCTCGGAGCGGAAACCGGGCCAATTCGATTGTTACCGAAAATTGAGAAGATGGCATATACAGGAAGAGGGTTCCGAGTTAGCGTTGAATTTAACTTATAGAATTTAGCGTGGAACGCGTCGTGTCGAGCATCAGAAAAGGAGGCAACACACCACAGGCAGCGTCATCTGGTTTACTTTAATTCGCTTCTTACCACAAGTCATCGTGCGTTTGTTCGATCTACTTTCTGCGTATTATATCGCGTAGAACGTACGTTGTTTGAAGACGAATACTACACAATTGTACTAAGATACGCGTTCTAAAATATCAGATTCAAGTGCAGATGGTTCATTGCCGAAAGAAGATTTTTAACGGGGCAGGTTATCAGGTTACGGTTTCCCAGTAAATTTAAAACCGTTTAAGAGCGGTCAATGTTTTATAGTATTTTTATTAATTGGTACAGCTGAAATTAGTTGCTTAATTACTTGTGTACGGCAACAGGTGAAACATATTGAAATATAAATAATTGCATTCGAATAAAGTATTTTCATATTATATCGAAATACGTACATAATCTGCATTGTAAATGAGATTCATATTTGCCGCGCTTCGTTCGCGACCTGCATTGCGAGTATGATTTCATTTTATGAGGCAATGACTTGGGAAAATGAGAGAAATTAATTTGAAACGGATACTGAAATTTGCACGAATTATGAGCGACTTGGATTTTTAATCCAAGATTATTTAATAATAACGAAGAAAATAAGGAAAATATACGTAGGAAAAGAATTCGTAGAAATGTTTGTTCCCTTTACACGCAAAAATTTTCTCTTATCTTCAAAGAAGCAAGAAATTGCTATATCGTATTTTGTATTGTATAGGCGGAAGTTGCGAAAGTTTCGTAAAGTGATCCGAAAATGGTGCGACGATACGAGGAACGTGAATTCAACGGTAAAGAATGGACAAGCGGACGTTAATAATCTGCATATAATTCCATGCGAACTGTACATTTCAACTGAAACGCTAATTGTCATTTTCACCGTCACGTGCTCGACGTATGAATAGCAAAATGCAATTGGGAAACATAGCTGTCGCTCAAGCCTCATTAGAAAAACTCTAGTGACAACAAAAGAATGAAATCGTTATTAAGCTTACACGTATTGCTGTCAGACGTCTCGTTACCAATTCGAATCTCCATGATAATTTGCGCCTCGATTACGTCAAAGTCAAAATTCGAGTATAATCATTAATAATTCTATAATTGGTATACAATTACATTCAATAAGCTAACTAGGTTAGATTTTCTTTACGTGAATTTAATCGTCTCACGTGGTTCGTTCTAATGCTCCGTATTCATATCTACTATATTGCTACATTTCTCGAGAAGTTAATCACAACGGTGAATCATGACTGGTTGAGAATCGTAGAACCGATCGATTCTATTTTTTACGAAATGATATGCAACGTTCATTGGCGTAAAATTTCGCTAGATTTTGTCGAAGTGACGAAAATGTATGGCACGTGTATCATTGGAAAATGAATCTGCCAAATATTTCACTCGCGTGCCGCAATCCTCACCAAATCTACGTTCAAACCTCGAACGTACGATCGAACGATTAGTCACGCGACATTAATTCTTCCTATCCACGCAACTTTATCTTCATCTGTTAAAACGCTGCTGTCCGAGCGAATACATCGCCTCGTCAATTACACACACGTCCCATCGATAGAAAGCAAGTACGTAGGGCAAGGAGCATCGAACACGCGATCGGTTTCTGATAGCGTTCTCCTTCTTTATCGATAGCAGATAAAGATTACGTTGGCCGAGTCCCTCGTTCATCGGTCGTCATGTAATATTTCTAAGTTGCAGAAATATATTGCAACAACGGCACAACGACTCGAGTACCCTATAAACCAGAGTCGCCTGAGTTCGAGCAGAGACGAGCGTCTAGTAACATGGCGTTCGATAGAAGAGGACAGAGACACGATCGTGTCCGGGCTGGAGTCGAAGCAGCTCAGCTTTCGTTGATATTGAGAAGCAAATTGAATCTGAACGGTGTCATAAAAGATGGATATCAGGTTGCACGTGGCTCGTCCCGCCTCAAATATTGTCTACAAATTCGTTACCAACTTCGTACCCCCTGTAACCCTCTCTGCTTCAGCGGACTTTATCAATCTCTCTGGCTGTCGGTTCGTATTCGCCATCGGCCAACTTTCAACCCGGAGAACGCGGAGTTCGATACGCGCGTCGCTGATGCATCCGGAATGCGGATGTGATCGATCGAGCGTGGCGGTGGAATCGCGAGTCGCCAACTTCCAACAGGCTGACGCGATAAAAACGCTGATAAACGGAGGAACGGTATAGATATCGGCATTAGATATTTGGCAAGGCTTTTGTTCACTGCTCGTGATCGTTAGGATAGCTTCGTTTTCACGTGGAAGACTCGTTGATGCTGCAACTAGGAATTTTATACAGACATGTATATAGATACGTATATTTGTACAGATATATAGAGAGAGAGAATTTTAACAGAGCTGGTATGTTACGCTGATGAGTGGATTTGTATTCTATAGGACTCTGTATCTCTTCTGATATACAGTAGGTTGTAACATATATTCGTCCCCTTTTCTTCGCTCGATGGTATAATAAAAACACTATGAATTTATGTTACGATCTAATTGTAGATTAAGCTACTAAAACAATATATCGAGATTTTTATCCTTCCAATTTTTCTCCACGAAATACCGAACCAAAAAAATACTAAAATTTATTCCTTTCTCCACGTTAATAACCCCATAGTTTGCACACACCAGGCATTATAAACTACTCGCAATTTATCAACAATAATTCAGTCCTCGTCCCATTTACAAGTAAATTAATACAAAATCCCCCTGCCAGAGGGAAAGATCGAATAATTCGCGCCATCGATTTCCACTTGCGTTTTTAATTTTCTGCAGCTGCGCATCCCGAGCATTCCCATTGCATTATCCATGTCAGAAATGCGAACGTTCGTCCGTGGATCATTTAAAATCACCCCTTGTCGTCCCACCTCTCCATCTCGTCCACATAATTCGTGTTCCATCCTCGTTTCGCTCGCGATAGACCGATCAACGATCGGTGTAACCCCTTGAAATTCCTTGTGCTCCCTTCGTAATTCCGATTCGCGAGGGGGAACGTTGACGTTGACGGTCCCCCGCGAATTACAGCCTTGTCCTGTATTATTTAAGCCGGAATAGCGTATCAGGCGCAATATGTTGTTCGCGATTGAGTGTACAGCTGAGATCGACGTCACACGCGTCGACTCTACGGCGTCTGGAGGGAACGTCGAAGACGAAATTTCTACAACTTGTTACTCGGCTTCTTCGATCCATATTAACGTCAACCGGAACGAGACGGTTGATATTAATTCCTGGTGAGGTTAGGTTATTTGGTTGCTAGGTGTTTGCACGATATCGAACAATATAAACGTCTCCGAGTAAATGTAGATTTTATAGCCGACTTAGTTCAATAGAAAGGCTGAAAACAATTTTGGCAGGTGAAATGTACATAGGGAAGACATTTTTTTTTATTATTTAATTTGTACTTTGCAATTTGTCCAGTTGAACATTTGGTAAATTTTTCTAGCTTTATTGCTAAACAACATGTGGTTGGCTACCCCCAGCGGGATACCGTCTTCGAGTTTGTCTATTGGGTTGGCAACTAAGTGATTGCGGATTTTGGAATTACCACCTAATGACAAGATCCGCAATCACTTAATTGCCAACGTAATATTTTATTTTCGAAAGAAATATGAAATATCCTTTGCGTGAGATATACGAGAAGAAGGTTTTCCGATTTTTCCGTATACGTACATTATCAAGAATAATTATCGGCAGAATAACAAACGACGATAGTTGGAAGTGACTTTAAAATAATGACACTTGATAATACAGTATTTAATCTGCAATGTGTCGAAATGTCCGAGGTTCGTGTCAAGATTGTGGATCAATAAGCCTGGTGCTTCTGACAGAATCGATATTTCTTTCTACGTTAGAAGAGTTACAATGTTCGAAAACTCGGCCATGAAACATGCAGGCGAGCGTCTACGAGCAAAACGGAAGCGCAGGAGCGAAAAGCAAATACCGCGTTGAATGGTGGCCAACGATGGTATATCCAGAGCTCGCCGCGATTCGTCTTTGTACCTTTCCAACTCGCAAACCGACGAGCAACCCTTAAAGTACCTACAAATCACCGGCCTCCCAAAGGACGTGTTTCCACTTGCTTCGAAAACTAAAGGCAACCCCGACCTCGAGAACCAGTCAATCTGGGACACTGAAATTTTAATCGACGCGAAGCAGCCACCATCTATCATCGTTACTTCCTTCCGTTACGCGTTCGATAAACGAAATCACATCCCCTATAGATTATAGTCGAGAGAAATGCACCTTTCAAACTACAAAATCATTTTTTAAATTTCGCGAAAAAATTCACGCGCGTGCACCGAGCTCGACTGGCTTCTAAGAGGTCGCGCCGAGAGGTCGTCGAGAAAGACGTACGAAGAGAAGAATTCGGACCGTCACGGGACGAAGAGAGAAAGTAAATGGCAATCTACTTGCTTCCATTCAATCAGCAATCGATTTCTTCGATTTATTGGACGGTTTAGGGAGAAGACGTATGGACGCCGGCGGCGTCGGCTGTCGTTACTTTGGTTTAGGGGATGACCGCCTATATTTCCATCCCCTGGCGTCGAGTCGTGTACGTGTGTGCACGCGGCGGCAAGAGGGATGGCCCGGTTGCTGCCGGTGGTGTTCCACCGGTTTTACGTGGCCCGCGACGACCGACTTTTCGGATTCGCCGGAAACTCGCTGACGGCCGTCTTTCATCCGCAATCGTCTTTTTTTCCTTCTAGAAACTTTCACGAAACTTTGCAACTTTTCAAATGAATAGAGAAGATATGTGTGTGTTTGTGTACACATTACTATGGTATGTGAGTTTATTTTGTAATAAACTTTATTTGAAATGTGTTGAGAATTGGGGATCTTAATTGCCGAAATAAAAGTAAAGGAACATTAAGGTTACACTTAGAATTCAAATTAAAATAGTTATAGTTTTATTTAATAAACGATTTTCAGGATCTTCGTCGATATACATTTGCACGCGTCTCAGCACTGTCTTTGTCTCACCATCTTCCATACCACACTGCCAACGGAACAGTTACATTCGTCTGCTTTTCGAGACGCCGCGTACACACGTACTTCCACACACTCATATTCACATACGTGTGTCACTACTACGCGTCTAATCTAGTCTAGCACACAAAATTATACATTTCTCAATAAAATGAATTCCTTTCGAATCTACTTTATTTAAGAGATAAGCTGATATAAAAATATCACACGCAGAAAATGATTCTGAACTTTTAGCTCTGCATCTAGTGTGTTCACCATATAAATCTGGAAATTCCAAAATTTTGTCGTGCACGTAACATCATCGTTTGTTTCATCCGCTTCCATCTCTATTCTCTGTTCGTGTTTGAAAATCGATTCCGCCGTACTTTCTTCCACAACGCGATACGACGACGTAACTCGTTTCATCGATCGCTGGAAGTAATCGACGAGCACCGATAAAGGTTGTAACGCCGTTCCGTGGTCGTAACGTCGCGAAAATGAAGCGATAGGATCGATGGATCGCGGCTTCTTCGAATTGGCGAGTCTGCTGGAACGACTCCTGCCCAACTATCCTCTTTTTCATCTTACAAGGATAGTAATATCGATGTGGATCATTATGCCGCGTCGGTCTAACGTGATGGTTATTGTACGAACACGAGAAGGCTATGAATATTTCGTTGGGCAAATACTCGCCGAGTAATAGAGAGAGAGAGAGAGATAATAAATAGGAAAATAGAAGAAGAAAATAGTATAAACGATGTTCGAAAATTGGGATCGATTGATGTTTAAATGGCAATTAAATAGCTATTACTATCTGATTACTTCCACGAATTTTTATCTACGTTCCTTGTACAAATTAGAGGCAAGAAAAAAAAAAGATAGAATTCACCCGTAAGTTACAATTTTGTTAAATATCGTTAAGAATCGATTGCCGACGCCAGCAATCCATCATGAACTCGTTAAGCGTAATCAAAACTGTAATTAATTTTTAGACTCTGACTTTGCACTGGAACAATCGTTTATCGCAACAAAATTTCGATACACCAATCACATTAACACGATTGTATCTCGAAACCTGTTATTCTCGCATGTTACCCTTTCACTCCCCTCTCCTTTTATCTCATCATTTCTCTGCCTGTTTGCCACGTGCACGCTTACACAGGAGGGTCCGTACATTTTTTCAAATGCTAATGCGAAGTTCGCCTGCCAGGAAGGTTTTATTCGCAGCGACCGATTCGACTGCCGGAAACTCGTCGAGCTGCAGAGTCGTTTCGGCGACTTCCTTCTGAGTTCCTGGAGGGGTGATGTTTAGATATCGCGAGCGGAAACGCGGAATTTGATTGCCCCGTGTATGCGCCTGGTCGTTAGGGTTGAAATTTGGGAAACTTGGACAGGGAACGCAGAAGAATCAAGGCGAAAGCCGTTAGGAAGAGGGGTTGGTACGCTCGACACCCTCGTTTATTTCTTCTCGTACAAACGAGCGTCCACTTAACATGGAAGAATTCCATTCTGAGATTGGAAATGGAGTTGTGAACTTCACTGCACTGCAAGCTGTATCTTCATTGACGGTTTCTTTGAAGATGCATAAAATATCAATTGACATTGCGCATATGTATTTGCGATCTAGTGAATTATTTAGTGAAATATGTCGTTGGTACTTACAGAAGAAAATTTTGAGAGAGTTCTCTCCTGCGATTAACTATAAAACGGAGAATATTTCGGTGAATTAAAATATCGAGGGAACGTGCATAGTCTCCTCTATATTCTTGCGCCAAGGAGATTCAAAAATTTATTTGCAAGATTCAAAAATCAATTTGAGTGAAAAGGAGGATTGTCGAAAATTGTCAAATGTGTGCACCTTCAGAAATCTAAAATTGTAATCGGGATTCAGTGTCCTGAGATATAATAAAAGTACAATCATTTGTAACAAATGTGATGGGAAAATTGTAAAAAATGTAGATGAAGTTGTCGGTGCTGCGGAAAGCCAATTGCAACTTTCCGACTTCAAATGATCATAGTGGTAACTTCGAAATGAGTGGATGAAATGCAAAAATTCAAACGCTGGTTTGAACCTTTACATTGCGTAAAGGAGAATCGATATTTATATAGTATGTAAAAACATGGCCGAAATTGTTAATTAACGACGATAAAGCACTAGGAATTAAGGTAATGTATTACGATGCAAATATCTCATAAAATGTAATTATACTGGAATTTACTTCTAAGAAAAGATGAAACGTATTTCGCTACACCGTCAGCTTCATCCACGTTCTTTACAACTTTGTACCTGTACTTTTATGCTTGAGGATTTACAGAATGACGCCTTATTAGAATTTTAAGTGGCCGAAGAGATACAAATTTTGCACTGTTTGACCATTCTCCTCTCCAACGCGATATTCTCGAGTTCTCGCGTATTCCGGCGAGTTACTGCGAAACAGAGAATATCAGGCGACACGATATCCCTGTGGTCGAGGACGAAAAGACAGGACAACTGGTCGAGTCAGGTCGTTTCGGTGGTGGACGTCGTTCCACATGGAATTCGTTTGCGTTTTAATGAACATGGGAATGATCGTGGTGCCAGGGGCGTTCAACGTGGTGCAACTTTCGTGTCCACCTGTTTTCCGCGCGTGTCATTCGCACGGTATTGTAAAACGGGCCGAGGAAGAAACTCGTTTCCATTTTGGTCAACTTGCCCGTCGTTCGGTTCCGCTGTTGTTGTTCGACGTTCGTCGCATCGTTTTCTATCTTGCATCCTCCTCTTCTGTGGCTCTTCTCTTTAGCTCCGATCACCACGACGGATCGTTACTGCGCTCGCGACAAACCATCGCGTTGTACACTTCGCTACACCGGTGTAATTTAAATGCCAGCAAACTATTTGTTCATCTTTGATTCGATGTATGAGAAAGAAGCGAGGATTTATTAGACGTTCAGGCTTTAATTAGTGTAGTTTGCTATAACGAGTTATATTTTTCTCATATAAAGTTTTAATGCATTCATTGCTTGCTTATGTTCTGCCTGACTCTTTGACCACATACTTCACATAATTTAGATTCAACGAAAATGGATTCGTCGCATTGCTCGAGTATGACGAGTCCTATTTGATCGCGTCTACAAAATACATAGTGATCGTATTCTATTACTTGATGTTTGGTTACCTTCACAGGAGATGTTGGAAATGTTAATGTTGCAATTGAAGCTATTGTTTGTAGAAGCCTTATCATTGATTTAATTACTGTATATATAGTACGGAACAGTAACGTTGCTTTGAAGCCAACAATGTAACTTGTTTTAGAGGAGTCTCAAGTTTCCTTTGTGAATCATGGCTAATTGCAAGAAAGGATCAGTCATCCAACAGTTCTCTACGTAAACTTTAGAGTACCGCGAGTACTTGAAATCCAATGAAAGCTATCATTGGTTAATGTTAATAATTCCAGTTCTTAAATAAGATTCGATTCTAACTAACATCAGCCATTTGAAGTGCTGTATCGAACCCTATTTCGTACTCAGA